>NC_091821.1:382504697-382597197 GCF_038994185.2 Dermacentor albipictus | reverse complement strand
ATTGACGAGGAAGGGTATAGCAGTATAAGGAGTGACCATAAACGCATCATCTTGAAAATGTATACGCAGTTTGGTAGAAGAGCAAGAAGTGCAAAGTGACCAGTCCAAATTTGAACACTGAACAAATAACAAATATAGTCAGACGATCTGAGGAAGAACATGGCGAATGGCCAAGCAAAGAGCGGGAATATAGTGAGCTTCTGAATGTAATAACCACAGCAGTACGGATAGAGAAGCAACATGTTCGTTGGAAAAGAAAAAAGGAACCGAAAATCTGGTGGAACCGGAACATACGAAGAGTGATCGCCGAACGACAAAAAGCATCCAGAGAGCACATTCAGACAAAATAAGCGTAGTTGCCACCGGATGAAGTAGCTATAAAATGGGAAATATACGGGAGAAAAGTTCTACAGTTCAAATACTGGTGCAAGCAAAGATGGAAGGTTAAAGTGAACGTTGATTGTTAGAAATACGTGAGAAAAAGAAGGCCGCACCTAAAATATTTTGGAACCACATAAAATTATTAGGCAGGAAGTCTGGAACAACACAACAACATATCCTAGACGAAGATGGGAACAAACTGGAAAGGACGCGGCATTAGATTACACCCGAAAAATACCAGCCGAGACCTTCCAAGGCAATGGCAAGGCTGTAGTTGATGAAAAAAATTGCATGAAAGAGAACCAGCTGGAAAAGGAGCTGGTGCTGACAAATTTCAACTGGAAGAAAGCCGAAGAGAAAGTTGTTAAGCCCACAGCCGCAGGTATAGACGAAGGTCTCGTTAGGATGAATAATAAACTAGGCCCGGAAATTAAGGAAGCTTTGTAGAAAGAAGTAGAAGGAAGTATAAAAAAATAGACGAATGCCAGACAGTTGGTGACAAAGCCAAATGAATTTAATTTATAAAGGTAAGGGGAGAAAGATAGAATTCACTCCTATAGATCGTTGACCATTATATTGGTAATATACAGGTTAGCGATGCAGGCAGTTAAGTTAAAGGTGCAAGCATCGGCAGTGAATAATGGCATCTTGGGAGAACTTCAGAGGTGCTTCAGAATAGCTAGGCCTTTGGATGATAACTTATTTGTCTTTACTGAGTGAAATATCAAGGAGATCGTTATATGTGGCCTTTTTAAACATTACAGGAGCGTATGAGAACGTAGACCACAACATTTTGTGGGACATTCTGGGAAAGGAAGGCTTACGCGATGATCGTCTCCAGCTTTTGCGAAGGATTTTTCTAGAAAATACTGCTTGCGTTGAATGGGAAGGGATGGGGAGCGAAGAGAAAGTCGATGTCAAGAAGGGACTGAGGCTGAGGTCCCTTTATCCCAACTGCTGTTTAAGATGTTCATGGTAAAGATCGAAAGGGCGCTAGAAGGAAGTAATATCGGGTTTAATCTTTCATACAAACAGGCGGGTACAGTAGTAGAGCGGCAGCTTCCAGGTTTGTTCTATGTGGACGACATTGTGTTGCGAGCTAACAAGCAAAGTTATTAACAACGTCTGGCTATTATCTGTGAGCAGCAAGGCGGTAAGTTAGGTCTAAAATTTAGCGTTAAAAATCAGGTGTTGTGGCATTCAATGAAAATAATGAACAGGCAGTGACAAGGCAGGTCCAGGAAATACCTCGCGTAAAAGAATATATAAACTTCGTATATGGATACACGAAGGCAATAGATATACAGAAACACAGGAAAAGAAATAACAGTAAAGGGGAAGAGAAATGCGGCCATAATGACACACAGAGCGCTATGGGGATACAATAAGTACGAGGTGCTCCGGGGTATGTGGAAAGGTGTATTGGTTCCAGGACTTACATATGGAAATGCGATTGTTGGCTTTAAATCAGGGGGGCGATCAGGACTCGATGGCAATCAAAGTTCAGTGGGACGCCTTGCATTGGGCGCTCACGGGAAGACTACAAATGAAGCTGTGCAGGGTGATATTGGCCGGGCAAGTTTTGATGTGAGGGAAGCTCACAGTAAAATTAATTATGAATATTGACTGAGGAATATGGAAGAAGGTAAATGGGCTGGGAAGGTGTTCAGGTAATTGTAAATAATAACGTTGATTCGGAGTGGACGAAAAGAACTAGGAAGCAAGCCTTGCAGGACTTTTTGTGGAACTATCAGGCATTGTTTGCGAATCAATGGCATTAGGGACTTTAGAAGAATTGGTGCACGGCTTATACAGTGCTGGCAAGTGGCCACGTCCTCTGCTATAGAGGACTACCAGATAAGAAACAGTTTGGAGTAGAATTCCTAAGTCATAAGGACATAGCAGGCAGCACTGGCAAATTCTACAGCATTATGAAGAGGGTAACAGTAGTCGTAATAAAGCTGAATAGGAAGCATAGAATAAACGCAGTACAAACCTACGCTCCAACCTCCAGTAACGATGATGAAGAAATATAACAGTTTTATGAAGACGCTCAATTAGCAACGCCAGAAGGGAATACTGAGTATACGGTAGCCATGGGAGAACTTCACTGCTAAAGTGAGGGGAAAAAAAGGCTGGTGAACAAGCAATTGGCAACTACGACGTGGATTCTAGGAGCACACGAGTAAAAATGTTGGTAGAATTCGCGGAAAAGAATAGGTTGCGAGCAATGAACACTTTTTTGAGGAAGCGTTGGAACTAAAAGTGGGCCTGAAAACGCCCTAATGGTGAAACAAGAAGTGAAACTGATTTCATACTTTCTGCCGATCGCAGCATAGTGCAGTATGTAGAAATGTTAGGTAGGATAAAGTGCAGTGTTCATAAATTAGTGAGGGCTGTGATTCGCCTCAATTTGAAGAGAGAAAGGGTAAAATTGCTCAAGAAGAAACAGGCCAACCGAGAGGCTGTAAGGGTAAAAGTATACAAACTCGGGCTGTCATTTTCAAACAAATATGCAGCCTTAGAACATAGAGATGATGACAGAGAGGCAAATAATAAAACCTTAATCAAGCTGGCTTGAGAAGCAGCAATTGAAGTGGGAGGCAAGGCACCAAGGCAACCAGTAGGTAAGCTCTCAAAAGTAACAGAAGGCCTATTAAATAAATGACAAAAAATGAAAGTGTCCAACTAAAGAGATCAGATAGAATTCGCGGAACTGTCAGAACTGATCAACAAGCAGAAAATAAGGGATATTCGAAATTATAACGCGAGAAATACTGAGGAAGCAGTAAAAAATTAACGCAGCATGAAAGCAGTGAGAAAGAATCTTGGCGTAGGACAAACCAAGATGTATGCACTGAAAGATAAGCAGGGCAATATCATCAACAATCTCAAAGATATAGTAAAACAGCGGGGGAATGATATACTTACCTACACAGTACCCAAGGCTGCCACGGTACCTCCATTCGAAGTAGTAATGAACAGGTTAAGAAGGCTCCTTCTATAACTAGCGACGAAGTTAGAACGACCTTGCAAGGCATGAAATAGGGAAAAGCGACAGGAGAAGATGGAATACCAGTCAATTTAATCAAAGATGGTGGAGGCATAATGCTTGAAAAACTGGCAGCCTTTTATACGAGTGGTCTATCGACTTCAAGGGTCCCAGAGAACTGGAAGAATACCAACATCACACTAATCCACAAAAAGGGAGAAGTTCAAGAATTGAAAAATTATAGGCCATTAGCTTACTTCCAGTACTATATGAAATATTCGGCAAGATAATCTCCAGTAGAATAACGGCAACACTAGACCTCAGTTAACCAAGAGAACAGGCTGGTGTCAGGAAGGGATACGTTACAATGGATCAAATTCATGTCAATGATCAGGTTATCGAGAAATTCGCAGTGTACAATCAGCGTCTCTATATGGCTTTCATAGATTACGAAAAGGCATTCGGCTCAGTAGAGATACCAGCAGTCATACAGGTGTGACGTAATCAAGGAGTACAGGACGCCTACGTAAATATCTTTGAAAGAATCTACACAGATTCCACAACTACCTCAATTCTTCATAAGAAAATAGGGAGCTACCTATAAAGAAAGGGGTTAGACAAGTACACACAATCTCTCCAATGTGTGTTTGGATGAAGTATTCAAGCTAGTAAACTGGGAAGGCTTAGGAGTAAAGATCAACGGCGAATATCGCAGAAACCTTCGATTTGCAGAAGACGTTGGCCGATTCAGCAACACTGCGGACGAGGTACAACAAATTATATGCAGAAGACAAAAATAATGATGAATAGACGGGAAAGAGAACAAGTGTTCAGTATCTCCAGTCAGCTTCTGGAGTCTGTGAAGGAGTACATTTTCCTAGGTCAATTATTTACAGGGGACTCTGATCATAAGAAGAAAATTTACAGAAAAACAAAAAATGGTTGGAGCGCATTCAGCAGACAATGTGAGATTCCGACTCGAAGCTTGCAATTATCATTAAAAATAAAGGTGTACAATTAATGCTTTCTACCAGTGCTAACATATGGGACAGAAACTTGGAGACTGACAAAAAGCTCGAAAACAAGTTAAGGACCGCTTAATGAGCGATGGAACGAAAAAATTTTAGGTGTAACGTTAGGAGACAGGAAGAGAGCGGTGTGGATCAGTGAGCAAACAGGGATAGCTGATATTCTAATTGACATTAAGAGAAAAAATTAGAGCTGGGCAGGGCATGTGATGCGTAGGTAGGTTAACCGGTAGGCCATTAGGGTAACAGAATGGGTGCCAAGAGAAGGGAAGCGCAGTCGAGGACGGCAGAATACTAGGTGGGGTGATGAAATTAAGAAATTCGCAGGCGCTAGTTGGAATCGGTTGGCGCACGACAAGGATAATTAGAGATCACAGGGAGAGGCCTTCGTCCGTGGACATAATAGATGATGATGATGATGATGATGATGATGATGATGATGATGGTGGTGGTGGTGGTGGTGGTGGTGGTGGTGGTGGTGGTGGTGGTGGTGGTGGTGGTGGTGGTGGTGGTGGTGGTGGTGGTGGTGGTGGTGGTGGTGGTGGTGGCGGCGGCGCAACCCACCACTCCGTTTCAAAGGGGACGCTAACAGCATCTATTCGTACTTCTGATTACCATACACTCTAAGAACAGTTTACACCCTTTGGCTTGCCCCTTCTGCCACACAAAAATAATCGTCATCTGCCTTGATGCGTTTCCTTTCTTTATCGCTGCGAGCCCGGAACTTTCCAGTAACGAACGGCACGCGCGTTATCAGCATAGAACAGTTTACACCCTTTGGAGTGCCTCTTCTGATAACGCGCGTGCCGTTCGTCACTGGAAAGTTCCGGGCTTGCGGCGATAAAGAAAGGAAACGCATCAAGGCAGATGACGATTATTTTTGTGTGGCAGAAGGGGCAACCAAAGGGTGTAAACTGTTCTTAGAGTGTATTGGGCTTAAAATCGGATATCGTGTCCGAGCGTGAAGTTAACCAAAAATCTGTCGGCAGGTTAGATTTGGGAGTCTACGGTAAAACTACAAATGAGGCAGTGCAGGGCGACAATTGCTGGGCCTCTTTTGAAGTTAGAGCACCGCAGCGAAAAATTGGTTTTGAGGAAAGACTGAGGAACACGGATCAAAATAAATGGGTTGCTAGAGTGCACAAGTATATCTACCAGACAAGCGTAGACACAGAATGGAGGAAGAGTTGAAAGAAGCTGGCAACTAAGCGCAGGGTAATTGAATGTATAAATAGACAGCCAGGAGCCATAAAGAAGAAAGTGAGAGAAAACAGAGCGTGAACTAGAAAACTAGAAGGGAAAATCTGCATGATAACACCAAGGGGAGTGCCTTGCTATTTGAGGATCGAGCTTCTTGCCTATAGGGCCAAAAGCTTACCGGAGAAAATATTCGCAATAAGATGACGCATGCGTCCGCTGAAGCAAAAATCTGGAAACCATTCAGCAAATCCTAATGGAATGCGAAGGTATTCACGGAGTGAGACCCGTAGGTAACGTACGCATTCCAGAAGCGCTTGCATTTATTGACGACGGAAGCATCAATCGGTCAGCAATCCAGATAAGCAAGGTACATTTACGCTATAGATGAAATAAAAAAAGCAGGGAATAGATTAATACGACCGGAGCTGTTACAGGCATAGGTATAGCGGTACAAGGCAGATAGAGAATTTTAATAATAATCATGTGGTTTTACGTGCCAAAACCACTTTCTGATTATGAGGCACGCCGTAGTGGAGGACTCCGGAAATTTGGACCACCTGGGGTTCTTTAACGTGCACCCAAATCTAAGTACACGGGTGTTTTCGCATTTCGCCCCCATCGAAATGCGGCCGCCGTGGCCGGGATTCGATCCCGCGACCTCGTGCTTAGCAGCCCAACACCATAGCCACTAAGCAACCACGGCGGGTAGAGAATTTTTTCAAGAAGAGAAAGAAGATTAAGGAGATGCACTATACAAACAATTCTAGGCTGAAAATCATGTATAGCATACCTGATTGACTCAAGCAGTCTTGGTGTCTACTTGTCGCTTGTAGTAGTTGGTCGGAGAAGCGCGTCTGAGTGCGCGTAGATGCTAAGTGCGTTGTCATCCTTGCAGCGTGTACAGGCAAAAGCGGCGCACCGCGCTCGGTTATCTCAACTCAATGGCCAGCCGAGAATCGCTCGCGCGGCGTGTTGCGTGAAGGAAACTTAAACCGATCGTTATACTCGAGCGAAGCGTGGCGTAACGCCGCTACGCCAGCGTAAAATGGACGCCCACACAGGCTGTGTTAGCGTATTGCGCAGTAAGCGCGACCGGCATCGTTGGGCGTGCTTGGGCGCCCGGCGCGGGAATAGAACACGTGCTATCCAACGCCGAAGTCATTCCGAAGCCGCTGGACCAGAGGGCATCGCGCGCTAGCTTGGCTGCGACGCAGTGTGCTGGCCTACAGTTCTGGTGCACCGAATGGAGCGTGCCTAGTTTGCGCCTCAGCCGAACGAAAAGGCCCGCGCTCGGCGCGCTCTTGTGCGCACGCGCTGTGCCGCAACAGCCGATCACCGCGCACCTGCGGACGGGTGTTCAACGCGCCCAACTAACGTGAAGAGGAGATAGAGGCATATAATCGACAATTAATCGTCGAATCGTTTGAACAACTATGTGCACCGAGCTTGTCTTCTTTAGCGTTAACATTGCTTGACACTTGCCTTATATTATTATTATTATTGTTTTTAAACACACTATAATTATTAGTAGTAGTAGTAATAGCAGTAGTAGTAGTAGTAGTAGTAGTAGTAGTAGTAGTAGTAGTAGTAGTAGTAGTACTCGCTGTCATCATTCCTTTCCGAGCTACGCCTGGTTGTGTCATAGTTACATGCATTGTTAAACTGCCCTTCTCGTTTTCCTATTGTATTTAAATTGCGCTTTGTCGTATATCGCCTCTCTTCTCTTCAGAATTGTTCCTTTCAGTCATTGCTTTTTTACAAATTATATTTCCCTGCCGTGTTTTTGTGTTTTATTTTTGGATTTTGATCTATGCGTGCGCCAGCCCACAGACCTTAGGGTTGTTCCTGGGCACGTTAAGTAAACACGAGTTATTATTATTATTATTATTATTATTATTATTATTATTATTATTATTATTATTATTATTATTATTATTATTATTGAAGAATTTGTTCAGTATGTAACTACGACAGCTTATAAATCGTAATACAGTGCTATAATGTCCTTCTCCTTGGGCCTTGATTCGCCGTACCTTCTGAAGCTGCATTAAAAGCCAATGTGATTTTGGAGCAATGAGCCAGCATCTGGTAATACTTCCGTGCCTTTCTATTGGATTCGCCACATTTGTAAGCAAGTAGCACTAGGTCGACAAAATTAATTGATATGTGCGTGTTCTCCATGCCTTATTGCTATGGTGTTTTTTGTGCACGTATGTACCATAAAAAGCTGGTCTTCAACTGGTTTTAACCTGCAATGGCCTGTGTTCTCGCTCAAAATTGTAGATAAATCTACTTCTCCCTTATCGCTGCTGTGTTATTAGAGAAATTTTGCAGACAACTCGTATTCTATGGTCCGGATCGGTCACTGTAAGACCTGGCCCCGCTACTTGCTTGGGTCCTCAGGAAAAAAAAATATAGAAATTGCCTTCGGCTACTGCGAAACTAGCTGCTGCCTAGCGGATGCTAGCACAAACTCGTGTGTCGCCAACTGTCGGCAGCAGCAAGAAAGCAGCCGTTCCGGGAGGGTTGTTGCGTTTTCCATAGGAGCGGGGAACATGTGAAGACTGCATGCGAAGATCTCCGACGTACACTTGCTGGTCGCCCGGATGCAGTGCGCTTGTTTTCGACGTCGAGGAAAGCGGCGCGCCCGTTAACTTCGATCCTCTATGGGGAATTTAGTTGTGCGTTAGAACGACTTCAGATGTCCCAGGAGATGTGCGATGGCTATTCGACAGATAACACAAGAACGGTCGTTGACATCGCGTTAGAATAGTTTTGGTGCAGGCTCGAACGTTTCCAGGGCTGTTCCTTCCAGGTCTTCCAATGACAGGTTGGCACACACCACGGAGACCGATGCTCCCATCGCTGTTTTGAACAGCTCTCTGCAGCATGTATCCATTGAAAGTGAAATATGCGTTGCCTAAGCGAAACTCCACAAAGCGGCACAGGTCGTCGACCCCGAACGGGGAGTGCGCGAAGGTATGGAGGGGTCGTTGCTAAAGGCTTTTCTGCGGCATTCAATAGAATCAGTAAAAAAGTTTATGAAGAAACTTTCAATGATTAGGAAGTAAAAATCGGTCACATCCCTACGAACTCCAGAGCAACTCGCAGGAGTCAACGACTGTCTCGGAAAGAAAAGGGGAAAAATTAAATAAAAGAACTCAACCTTGCGGCGTCTACAGAAATGTATGCCAGGACTGCCAGGTGTCTTATATCGGCGAGACAGGCAACTAGGCAAATTAAAAATTTAGCAGAATCCATCTTACGATGGCTGTCGATCTCAATGCGATTAGGATTGAAGCAAAGTAGCGACAGCCCATCTTGCTGAAGGCACCTTTATTCACAATTTGTAGTGGGGGCAATGGGCTTAGAATATTAAGCGCATTATTTCACGCATGCGCTGCGGCGTCCCCGCAGAACACCGCATGCACACCTTCACAACTGCGACAAAGGAAGCTCCACTAAACGTGGCCTCCCAGACGCAACCAGTTTGTTCCCGCGCTGGCAATGTAGAGTTACGGTGCAGCAAATCTGACTTTGAATCAACTACGGCACGACTGCACAGGTGTCTATTTCAGACGTAACCCGCTATACTAGAGTGCATCGCGCGCTAGTTTGGCTGGCGGGCAGTGTAAGTTGTAAAGACATAGGTTGTTCTCCGTTGAGAACAACATATACCTATCAAACATTGAGTAGCAATACCCAAGCTGCTAGAGAACTCGTGCAATGATTGACAAGCTTACTTTGTTATTTGCAGTGGTATCGTGCATAAAATATTATTTTGTGTTTCTTGGTCTTATTCTATTTAACGCTCATTCGTGCTATTACTATTCTTGTATTATTCGGTTTATGCCACTTTTGCAGAAGTCCTGTCCATTGTCACGTACATGTACCAATATGCATCTCATGTGCAACAAAAACCAAGTGTTAGTGTGTGTTTTTGGGCGCATAGACCTGTAGTCAAGCCTGTATCGAACCTTTTTTCGCTGCGCCTCCGAGCATCTGGGGGATGTAAATAAAGATTTGATTTGATTTAATGCCTTTATCTACTGGCAGCTACAAGAGCGGTCGTTCTCACTTTTATCAGCTGGACATTCACTTGTAGCACGCTCGCAGCAAGTCGATAGAAGGTAGAAAGAAAGATGCCATTAATCCGTGGACTGGGCCAGGCCCGGGCTCTCGTGCCAGCCCGGGCCCGTGCAGTTCTCTAAATTCCAAAGCCCCACATTTGTTTGCTGGTGTGAAAAACAATTACTGAAGCTTAGGAGTCAGGACATACCATTGCGGTACTGACCTTCACACGTGATTAGCATTATTTGCTTACTTCAGGCGTTTTGAGCATATCTATCGTGTCTATCCACCTAGGCCATTTCGCCGACACAATGGCCAAGTTGTCTTACAGCTTGGGTTGTGATGTCATCATGGTCGTTCAATCGTCGTCATTCAAGCTTTGTTAGGCTTTTTACGCTTTGTTACGCTTTTACGCTGTGTTACGCTTTTTTTTGTTACGCTCGCCGTAAAATCTCGTCACGCTTTTTACGGCGAGCCAGCGGGCCAAGTTTTCTAATAGCTTGGACTGCTAGGTATGTGCTCGTGGTGTTGATGCTGTCGTAGTCATTGCAACATCATCATTCTGGCTTCGCCAACTGCCTCTCGTCATGCCGTCGTCGTTACCTCATCTTCGTCAGGCCATCGTCGTCATACAGACTTCGTGGTACGGTTACCATTACGCCGTTGTCGTCGTACGCTCGTTGTCATTCGATTGTCCGCATATATTTTCATGCCATCGTCATCGTTGTGTCGCCATCATACAGTGGCCGTCATGCATTCGTCCTCACATTGCGGTCGTGATTCCGTCGCGGTCATTCTATCGTTGTCATTGTAACATCGTCATCCAACTCTCGTCATACCGCATTGGCACACAGTTATCATCATTCCATTGTCTTCCTGCCGTCGTCCTCATACTCCCTTCGTCGTTTCACGTACGTCCATCCGTCTTCATGATCCTATCGTATGAATGATGCCGTCATTCAATCGTCATTATGCTGCTGATGTCATGCCATCGTTGTCTTGGCGTCGTCATCAGACAGTCGCTATAATGCATCTATTCTTATAATGTCACAATGCTGTCCTCGTTATGCCATTGTCGTCATTCCAGCTTCCTCATCGGATCGGCGTCATACCGTCGTCGTCAAAACATCGTCGTCATACACTCATTGTCATCCAATTGTACTCACGTGTGAGTCGTTCATGCTGTCGTCGTTATACCAACGTCATCATTTATTGGTCATACGATTGTCATCATCGCGTTTTCGTCATACCACCTTTGTCATTCCATCGACGTCATTCCTCCTCTCATTCAGTAGTCATTAGTGCATCTGCGTCGTACAGTCCTTGTCTTGCCGCCATGCTCAAGCGTTACTATGGCAAGTGAAGGCCTTAGCAACACGGAAGGATACCGGCTTAGGCGACATATAAGCAAACCAGCGGTAATCCCAGGATGACAATTACAGATGCTGTCAAACAAACTTGACTTCAGATATATGGTCGATTGTTACACGCAAGACTGCTAATCGCATTACTGACGACATTCACCATGAGATGATGCCTGTCATAACTTTGTTAAATATTCTTTTTTTTCACAGGAATCGTTGGCTTGATGTCTTGATGCAGCAACATTGAGATCACTTACTGCCCGCTGGAATACTTCATTAATGGCGCTGCAGATCTTGTATGAATTAAGAATAAAGAATAAAGTTTGACTAATCCGTGACACACCCATAAATTTACGTTGGGTAGCGTTTATTTGCGTGAGCCATTGGTAACACTGACTACTTACGGCGTCAAGGTCAAAGAAGACTGTGTTGATATCTTGACACTTTATTTATTTCTCTCTGTAGAGAAAGAGAGAATGGAGGAAGGAAAGGCGGGGACGTTAACCAGACATAGCCCAATTTGCTACCCTACACGTGAAGAGGGGATGGGGGAATGAAAGAAAGTGAGAGAGAGAGAGAAAACATGAGTCTTGAACGCACTTTCACGTGCACTTAGCTATGTGCAGCATGTCTACAGTCGGGCGCTCAAGTCTGTCACCTTCAGATACTGGAGTAGCGCTTGAATAGCTTTCTGGGCTGATGAGGTGTGAGGGTAGGTTATAGATCACTCAACGACCAGATAACAGATGAACATTGAATAATTTTACTTAATCACTTTATGGTGTCGTGCTTACAATTTCAAGCCTAACATGCTTGAGTGGCGGGTAAACGAATCAAAATAGTCGGATTCGTTCTAATTCTAAAGATTTCGAAATTGAAACTTGCGGTTAGCATTTACGACGGTTAACCTTTCCTCGTGTTATGGCCGTGTTTCTTTGCTTTTAAAAGAAGACATTGTTGACAGATACTTAAAATACTGTGTAATTTTCACTTTATTTATCTACTGAGTCGATAGCCGTACAATTAATGAATGCTGATGACACCAGCACAGCGGAAGAAATCAGAAATTGCTTCCCCACAACACCAAATCAGTATACTTTTTGGTAATTGTGATCTTTGCAGAAATTAGTGAATACCGCGTTTTTCCCCCTATTTTCATACGTAACACGAGGCAAATACTAGGTATCCCCATTGTCCTCGGTCAGCTAAACCAGGCAACGACTTCATATGTTTAGAAATGGCACACGTTAGGTCAGACCTGCATGCAAAGATTCATTCATGTCGGTTAATTGAGGTGTTATACTTATGTTTTTAGCCGCGTTGTGAGACTGAGAATTGAAATGAATTCCGGGGCTTTACGTGCCAAAACCACCATTTGATTACAAGGCACGCCGTAGTGGCAGACTCCGGACTAACTTTGGTCAGCAGAGGCTATTTAGCGGGCCACCAATGCATGATACATGTGCGTTTTTGCATTTCGCCCCAATCAAAATGCGGCTGCTCCGGCCGGGATTCGATCCCGCGACCTCGTGCTTACCAGCGCTACACCATGCTAAGCCACCGCGGCGGGTAGGGAGAACGACACTTGCCACAGGCTTCCAATGGGGCGAAAATGTGATTCAAGCGTGCATACTTTGCAAAATCATAAGCAGGCAACGTTTTAAGCTCTGTGTTAATATCACTGGCAATTAAAATGCCTACTGCGACTGTTCGGCAGAAACAGCTTCGCTGAAAATTTTGCAGAATTTTGTATGGTCGCACATTGGCTGTGTGTTTCTTAGATTGTCAGGATGTACCTTGATAATATTTCAGCCATATATTAAGAATATTTAGAGAAGAACAGAACGTCTGTAATGCATGTTGCAACGTAGCGTTTTGCAATTATACGTTGCAAACTGAAGTAGCATCTTCTAAGCAATTTAATCTAACAGTTATAGAATTCAAGAAGTAGGCGTTTAGTAACTTTGACCAACCAGACGCTCTTCGGCTTGAAAACCCGACCGTCTTTATTTCCTTCCTCTGTTTTAAAACATATAATATTTTACAACATATTAAATCTGTTAGTCTAACACGAACTTAAAGGGACGTTCCAGCTGTGGGGCGCCTATCTTATATAGTACATCGAAAATTAACGATCGTACTTCAGAGGAACCATTGCCCCAAACCTGATCAGTTATGTTGAATTTAGAAGAAAAAGCTAAAATGGGGCGGTTTCTAAAAGCCATATTTTATTTAGGCTGTCTACCTTTTTACGTAAATTTTAAAGGTCGCAAAACGTCAAAAAACTAAACCTCAAGTATACAACTCTGTGCCTAAAAAACTAAAAACGATATCGCAATTCTGTAAACACTACCTAATTATACATAGAAAGCTGACAGCAACGATATATCATATACGCCACCCTGAAATATACCACTAATTTGTGAATGCTGCATTTGAAAACCCTTGTAGACATTGTAAAAAATGCTTCATGCTTCTTTCCTTTTTTTGCAAGTTTACCAATTTCCTGCAATTTTTGTAAACAAATTCTTGATCTGAATCAAAATTCTATTTCCTTATGTCGCTGTAATTTAACTTTCTCTCTTAAATGCAACAAATTTTGCTCAGTTTGGTTCAGCAGTTTTCTATAAATCCATTACTGCATTTACATGTATTTGAGTAGCCGGCATCAGAGATAGGCTCGAGCTAAAGCTTCCTCTTAAGCAATGGGTCTCGCGGGTTTCATAGGAAACCCATGAAACAGAACCCTAAATTATACGCAAGCCCGTGGCCATAGTTATGCACAAATTAAAAAAAATGCTCAAGAAAAAAGAAAAGAATAATCAACGGAAGTTTCGCGAGAACCGTTATCTCGGCCAGACATCCCTCCGGAATGCCGACGAGCTGTCTGGCTAGGTGTCTAGCAAAATCGTCCATTCATCGACGAGCTGGCCGTCTTCCCGATAACGCTGATACATAAACGCACTCGTTTCCAAGTGCAGAGGTGTAGCAACAGTGTCAGGATGTGCTTTTTTGTATTGTGTTTTCTTTAGTTATGCGTCGCGGCTTACGTCATAGCGGAAATATCGAATTATATAGGTTGATACGCCCCGTGGTGGCGAAAAAGTGAAACTGAATGAATTGTCCCTATTTCTTGGACAGGCGCGATGGCAGAGCATCACGAAAGTGTCGGCAGTACAGGTCCCAATATTGATCGGCAAACGGGTTCCGTCAACAAAAAAGGAGAAAAAGTTATAGTGTCGCCTGCTTCTCGAATCATTTTGCATACAAACTACAGAGCACGCGATAAACCTGACACGGGGGCCTCTCCTTGAGTATACCCGTACGCATTGCTGCATTCGGCACGTGTATAACGATGGCCGCAGTGCACCTCGTTCATTGTGCATGAGGCACCCGTATTAGGCGCCCGAAACGCCAAAAACATTTTTTCTTTTGTTTTTACGTTGGCAAGTGTACGTGCTTCTGTTTTTTTAACCAAGATATCAGTATAATGCGTCGTGTTTTCCTTTGCTGTTATGAATTCTTGTCACGTGCTTACTGTCACAAATTACGTCAAGCATGTTTATCCATAAGAAAGGTGGTCACTGACCAAGCCTAGGATTACAGTCACAAGCCCACGTGTCGTATTTAGGGCCGTAACAGTTGCTTCGACGCTTATCACAGTGTTCTAAGCGTCTTCTATTGAGCAATACAGGGGTGTGGCCAGAAGGCAATACGTGATCGCTTTACCTTCCCCCTTGGTGTTGCTACGGGCGCTACTCGTTTCACGGGTCACTGCATGCCGTATAGTTGTGAAAGCAAGGTGGAACTTTTGTAGCAATGTAGAGATTTTGTTTCTTTTCCACGGATTGACATCAAACCCTTGCAAGTAACAGTGGCGCGATAGATAAAGACACATAGCATGCTGATGAACGCACAAGGGAAGGGCTATTTGCAGAGCTGAGCCCAGACCAAAGACCGTCCCTGTGCAAGAGGTTTGAAAACCAGGGTTTCAATGTTATCACCTTTTGCTTATTTGTAGTTTTCGTTAGGCAACAAGCACGTAACAAAGGTAAATAAATCTTTCGTCGTGGCTGAGAAAAGAGCCAAGTCCATGTCGTTTCGCCTCTCACGTAGCCAGAATACGTAGCGCGTAGCGATATAGCGGTGGTGCCCGAATACTAATGCAACGTTAGTTTTTCGTAACATCTGTCTCCTGCTTGACAGTCAGGAGGAGGTGCCTCCTTAGGCTCTTTTTAGGTACGGCGGTAAGATAATTGAACGTAGCATTTGTAAACGAATCGATCTTGTATACCAAAATTGCGTCACTGGCAGTGAACTTGAACAAGAGGCGGACATGCAAAAATTAGAAGACAGATTCACGCGCAAGCCGCCGTCTCACTCCTCATGCTATTGAAAGGACGTTATAATTATTGAATTTACTGTTCATCCCTATAGCGCACCCTAACAATGGTCTAAAGTGTTCGATCTCTCGATTTGGAAATATTGAAATGTAGTTCGCTAGGCACATCTCAGATTATGAGGGACAGCATGTGTCCTCCACAGTTCTTCAGATTACATTAAAATTACACAAGTTACATTTCAGAGTGAAATTCAGCTGTCATGCCAGAAAGTTTGTTCCGCTAAAGTGCATTAAGCAAATCGCTGATTACAGGCACCGATATAACAAGCGTCAATTACACTTTTTGATGTCACGACGAGAAACTTTGTAATCTCAGTGTAGTCGCTATGCGAAAACAATTTGTTGAGAGATTTAAAGAAGTCATAGTCTATGAAATAGCAGGTATTGCAGCCTGCACATTACGACACGCTTTTAATGGAGGGGACGTTTCATACGTCCGGTAATTACCTCCGCATATGCTGTGCGATTCGCAAAGGCGTGCGTGAGCCAGTGCGTGAATCTTTAGCAGGACTTTCCATGGTGATGTAAGACGAACCCGAATATTGTCCTGAATTCCAATAGCGGTGGCGTTACTTTATGTTCCTGCCTCGTTTCCATGATTATAGTCGTGTCCGCTAATGTGACGGGTATCCGTCGGGCTGATTACAGAAAGCAATAACAACAGGAAAGATAGCGAACCGCTATTCTCTATAATTTCCTCCGACTTGAGTTTTACGTCTTTCTGCAGTCACCTAATTCCCTAATGATCTGTAGCTATGCAGCCACAAGAAATATGATCTGAATTATCCCACTTTGTCTTTCCAAAGCCATTCATTAACACTCTTTCTTACTGGCAACACACTGTAGTGAACAAGGCTCTTCTAACGTGGGGTAGCGTGCGCTCTGTAAAAAAAGAAAAAAAGAGAAAAAGGAACGTTCCTTGCAGTGTAGTCACTGACCAAGAAATGAAGATCAGATCTGCCAAATCTGATATTATGCTAGCAATGCCAGTATCTCTAAAAAGGGACAGTCCGTATATTAAAAGCACCAATACATAAACGTGTACACAGTGTTTCTTGTTATTTTTTTTTCTTTGCCCCCCCACATCGTATAACTTTCTATTACTCCGGCACGCAAAATCAAGAGCTCTCGTTCACAACGAGTATATTTTGTCTTAGAGTCACGGTAAGTGGTTTAAGTAAAGGGAAAATGAAATTTATAAGAACAGTTTGGCGTGACAGGGAGAGGGGTTAATGGGATAAGGAGAAATACACATACAAGTATAAAATGTAACAAGCATCCACAACACGGAAACCAAGGGCAAAAACGCACGTCTCTTTCGGTACCGGCCTTTTCTGACTTTGTCCCCCGAGTCGGCACGCATTAGCTTGTTGATGGATATTCTTTCGATCGCGCAGTGCCATTGGCTCTTCCCTCTGTTTCTTCCCCTAGTGCAAGAACAAGCAGACACAACTTTGCAGGCTACGAAAGTTGGCAGAGCGTGTGCAGGCCCCTGTCACGGTCTCTCCTTGCCTTTATCAACGCACGCTGGCCTCAGTACGCGGAAACGCGAATAACACTGGAGAAAGTGTCTGCCGAGAATGGAACAATACCCTTTTGACTCGTAACACTGCAGATGCTCTGACATTGTTTTCTGCAGTTAGAAAAAAAAAACAAATGGGTAATAAGCATACCAATTGGCTCTCTTCGCGCAGCGTTTTGTTTGGCTGCTTTCTTGGTCGATGGCGATATACTGGCACGTTACCAATAAATTGACTCACTCGCTCAGTTCAGTTTTGCTGCACCACCTCAGTGGGCCCGGTCTCATAGGAATGCTTTTCCGAGCCAGGGCGCTTAATATGACGACGTTCCCACCGGGTTTATACCTCCTGTGCAAGCTTCACTGGTGCAGTGCTGCGAGATAACGCTAAATATTGCGCTGCGCTCAGCCTCTGCCAAACCGTGGCTTCGCGGAAGGCTCGCAGCCATTTCATCCACGATGACGTGAACGGCAACATATACAAAAAATTGCTTGTGCGTTCGATTATGCGCAAAAAACTTGCACATGGTAGCGACTCTACCATAACCTGCTGTCCTACAACGGCCAACAATGTGCCAGATGCTTGCTTCAAATGAGAAATCGTCGAGAGTGAGAGAGATTTTATTTGGGTTTAAGGATAGCCACCTTCATCATAGCGTGATGCCCCTCTATAGGACCCCATAGGGTGCCTTAGTAAATCTTCGAGAGGTCCGTATATGTATTGGTGCTTCTTCGGGCGAATGTTCAGAGCTACCTCCTGAGGCTCTCCGGTTGCCCGATCACGAGAGATCGCTCCGTTGACAACTTGAATCTTTTCGCCCTATGGCCTGTCGGTCTTCAATGTTTACCCCGCGAGCCCCCTTTTATATCGCTCCATGGTACCTCCCGCACTTCCCTCGAATAAGGGTTCTTTCGCTGTCACGTACTGCGAACAGTAGCGCTGGTCGCAATCGACGCTGACCGAGTCCACTTTGTCCCTGTGCCTCGAAACCCTTCGCCCCACTCAACGCTTCGCCCAGGGGCCTCGCCTTTGTCATAAGGAGCTTTAGAAATAGCGAAACTAAAGTCAGGAGATGCTACTCGCCAGGGGAGACACCGACTGCAAAGGAAGTACTAAAGAAAGTAAAAAATATACTTTCCAAGGAATTGGCGCCTTGGCTTCTGCAAACACGTGCGATTCGGAACGCCATTTCTAAAATTCCTTAATGAATGATGGTGCACGAGGCAGTTGCGAAGCGTCTTCAAGGACGTGGCAGGAGTTGAACGATATACTGGCAGCGCTTTACTGTTTGTGATGTGCAGCTCTGCAGACCACAGCAATTTTTTTTCTCGCCCTTTCAGTGGCGATTTGTGGTCGATATTGGCCCCTCTCGTTCGCTCCTGAACCTGACCACATTCGATCGTGGAGGACTCCCCGCTTTACCGTGCTTGGTCAGCGACCTCAGGCCGATCGGTTTCGCGAGAAGCGGTCTTTGTGTAGCGCATTGTTGCCGGTGTCGCTTGCGCCTCTGTGGAGGCATGGCGAAAGTCGGCTTCCCAAAATTGTTCCGCTGGGCGCTCTTGCAACACCCGCGATTGTCATCGCAGACTACACGCCACTAATTCCTTTTCTGCGCGGCGTTTCTATTGCGAAGCCCGATTGTTTGCGTTTCGTCACTGCCTGCAAACTGTGCGAGAGATTCTGCCATCTTCCAGCTGGCGCTGTTATGGTTTCGTATATATATATATATATATATATATATATATATATATATATATATATCTTCTCGCCGACATTTTGCAAAAGCCATATTTCTGGCACAACTCGTGACCAATATTTCTGATGACCAATATTTTCGATTTACTTCTGCAGCTGTTTGTTCACGGCTTCGTCAGTGGCTGGCGCTTGTCCGTACAGAAAGCAGTGCAGGATGTTTCGCAAGAGTGACTTTTGCTTTGCGGCGAGCTGTTAGATTTCGGAGATGAGGTAGCACGACGTCCACGAGTTTGTTATCGGCTGCAATCATTACCGTAACAATGGCCCGGCCGTTACCAAATGTTCGATTGGCCGACTTCTCTGGGGTTTCTTTCTATTTTTTTTTTCTTGACTGATTTGGCGTGTCTTCGTCTCTCCATGGCAACCACTCCGACACCATGCTTCATGGAAGCCAGTGATTTCTGCCTGTTGCTATGTTTATTTTTACAACGTCACTAGGCTTCTTTTTGCAACAAACAATTGCGCGTGTCATTGTATACCGATGTTCATGTTTAATAATAAAAGTGAGCTCACGTGGTGGTTGAAAACGCTAAGTACACTATAGTCCACTGTTAAAAGGAACACAAAATTACTATTTTGAGGCTCATTACACCCTCAGTTGTGACACGAAAGCTTCGGCGATATCTTTATGAATATGAGTTATCTTATGAGTCAAATATAGCACCTTCTTTGCAACGCACATGATTATGCATTCAAATTATGTTTGTTTATGAAGTGGGTGTTTCTATTGTGAGCGAACAGTGCTGTACATTTCTTTGTCTGCTTATATTGATTTGTAAAATACTCAGCCCGTGTGGCTGTGTTTTCAGCTCAACCACACTTACTCGAAGATCACGACCTTGATGTCCCATTTCTAAGCTACCCTCAATTATGCGTCAACAATACCCTTCTTTAATTGAAATGATAGCAGATGTTGGCAAGCAGATCTGGCGCCGGCTGCCCCTTGCCTCATAAACAGCTGCTGTATATTACATTTTGCTACACTTCTGCACATAGATCGTGCAAAAAAAAAATATTACAGGAACAGGAAGTCCCTACACGACGACATCACAACGTAACAGCTAAAAGCACAGTGACATTAGAAAGAAAGTCTCGAATGAACGAAAAAAAAAATTAAATTGTGGGGTTTTACGTGCCAAAACCACTTACTGATTATGAGGCACGCCGTAGTGGAGGACTCCGGAAATTTCGACCACCTGGGGTTCTTTAACGTGCACCTAAATCGAAGTACACGGGTGTTTGCGCATTTCACCCCCATCGAAATGCGGCCGCCGTGGCCGAGATTCGATCCCTCGACCTCGTGCTCAGCAGCCCAACACCATAGCCACTGAGTACCCACGGCGGGTAATGAACGAAGCGGACAAGTATTACAATATCGCACTACATACAGAGCTACATGAAATAATAACTAGCATTTTTATGATCAAAGGGCATTTTGCAACCGTTAGAATGACACGCTTCATTTTGTCATTCGAATTATTTAATAAGCATTCCGCAACTGCTGTAGGAGCACTCCGCTATACAGTACTACACTTCCTCATGACTATTCCTTAGAATGTGTTTTTTTCTGCCGCTCTGTCTTTATCAAACTAAGAAAAGCATCGTCATGATCCCAGTACTGTCTTGACTATTTCGCCAGAATGTTGAGTGGGAGGCGTTCAGAGCGAGGCAACCATTATTCATTATGCTGTTTCCCATCTCCCGCTTTTCTGCAAAGCAGGCCTCTCTTTATATTCGTTGTGTCGCTCATTCGTCACAAAGAAGTTATGTAATGTTAAGCTTAAAAATTGCTGGCCATAAAGACGTGACACTTTTCGGAAAACATTACGGTGCAGAATTTGGGCCTTTGCCAGTTTTCTGAACAATACGGTTGACTGCCTGTTACAAGACGGGCAATGTAATAACTGTGGGACACCTCAGAAGGCAATGTTCATGTTTATTTGCGTATTCATCTTTGACTTTTAACTTATTAGTCCCGTTTTCATGCCCAAATCCACTGCTGCGTGCTCGAAATCTGCGTTCAATGAGGAGAATTCGAAACCAAATAATATGCGATTGCGTTTAGATCAGAGAAACCGTTTCATTCAGCGCAGTTCTCTTGTTAATTCGACATCTTCACTGCTTGAGCAAAAAGTAGCACTACTGACAAAGGCGCTGTCACAAAAAAAGGCTAGGAAAATTTGCATTCATAGTTTTACTGAACTATCGAAATATATCGCTAGCACTGAAACAGTTGCCTCAAACTTCTTCATTGATAATTCTGCGAAGTACTGGCATATATAATAGTGTGCATTAGCAGTGCTGAATGGAAATGTAGCTTCTTGCTTGCGTGTAGCTCACTTTGTTTTTGTTTTTTTCTGGCCGTATTGCTACGTTACTCTTAATATGCAGTTTTTCAGGTATTAGACATTGTTTTGTATAGAATCATTATTCTCTCAGTTTCAGTGAAAGTGAACTGCTCCCGATCAAGTGAATGTGCTGGTATACAGACTTTTAACGCAAATAGGCTGTACCTTTAATTCAATCGATCTTACACATCTGATTTTTGGCTGAGTATCAATCGTCGCTTACAGCGCATACATAGACGAGGGACAGAAAAGGACGCCGAAGACAAGTGCTTGTCTTCGTCGCCCTTTTTCTCCCTCGTCTACGTATGCGCTGTAAGTGACGATTGATACTATGGAATGTCAACTAGCCCGCACCCAAACCTTGCTTCAGTTTTGGCGGAGGTCGGACTAGTCTTTTTTTTTTGTTTTCTCGCTTTGCATAAGAGCACACACAAAGTTGCGTTGCTGACAGTGCGTGACACATCAAAGACCCTGCCCAAAAAAACTATTAAAGAACAATTGAAAAAACACCTGCCATTTTTTTAACTAAGTGAAGTCCTGATATTTTTGTTCATTAAGGCAAGCAGGACACGATCTCCTGAATTTTGTATTAGTACTGATTGGTCCAGCACTTTAATACGTGTGCAAAACAGGCGCGAAAATGGCGTTACCTTGCTAATACTCCAAATTTTAATGCCATTTGCGTGATGCCGCACCAGCAAACCTACTGTCATATTCTAATGACATTCGTTATTTACTGCGTTTACTAGAACTCATTCGACTGAGACATGATTGCTCTCGGCGCATAGCTTGCACAGTATATTGGAGTATTTTAAACAGCATCTATTATGTAAAAAGTAACCTACACATGAACTCTTAACTGCGATGCTCCTGTGAGGAGTTGTACTCGGCGAACGACTTCGATTTCTCAGGCGCCATTTTTCTTCTTGGCTTCAGAATTGAGATGTAATGGCCGATGTTGTTATGGTCGGTTACAACAGTGCTTAAGACAGCAGCAAACTCAAGTTTCTGGCACGATAGTATGCTTACTTCTAGATTTCACCATTAAAGAAGGCAGAATGGACTAGGAAATGCACCTTTCTCCTATAATTATTACCCAAAGATCGATTACTTCAGAAGACGCTGTTATCGATATATGCGTGTCAAATTTCGTTATAATGAATGTGTGGTAGCTCCACGTAAAAAAAGAAACTTGTTTACGGAATTTGGGGCATCAACATTTGAATGTAATTGATTGTGCTTGTGTGGCGCATGTACAACTCCCAACTTACGACACTGATGGTGTTTGGGCTTTGTTTTCGTAGACAGCAGCAGGTAATGTCACTTCAGCTGAGACGCACCACATTCGTTATGAGGCGAAACCCGAAGCTCAAGACATCTGGATTTCGAGCATCGTCAGCAAGACACATTCTTGTAGCAAACAATGTCATTCCTGCTACCCTACCTGAGCATCAGACTATTTGTCTCCAAGGCTTACATGGTGAACTTGGTAGATTCCACAATTGATAAATCATGAACGTCAGACATACCATTCCATTTCTTTAGACATTTCTCAAAATGCCGGAATGAGAAATTAAGCAATTATGACATGAGCCAGTTGCATCTGGCACCGTTGCATCTCTCGCCCCCCCCCCCCCCCCCCTCCCTGCTCACATTCTTTTCTTTTGTACTGTACTTTGTGCTCCTTTGTTACATGCTTTATAAATTTCTGATTGTATCAAATTTCGAGCCCAATATGGTTACAAGGACTCTATTTTCTAGTAAGGGATCCAACTAGCGCATGGTAATCGCTACTTTGAGCATATTTGTTTAAATTTGTACATAGGCTCTAATAATGTAGCAAAATATTTTGCAAAACAAAACACTCAATTCCTGAATGACTTAGGTGATGATTAAGAACGGGTGTTTTGGGAGATCTGCACGGTATTCAAATATATGCATCTAGTTATTGTTATTCAGTAGACGCAGGTGTTGAGACAGCTCCCGGTTTTTTTTAGTGAATGCGAAATGTCGGTTGTCTTTAGCTACGGTTCTCGTAAACCAAGGCCGTTGGATCCGAAAAATAAGCCCGCGGCTTCTTTAATCAGAAACGAGTAAGCTGTTGCGCTTGGTATTTAATATTCGCAGTTACTAACTGCTCCTAACGGTTCGCATCCTGCACTGTGTGGGCTCTGTCTGCTAACCAAGTAAGCTGCCTTCCTGCCTCGAGGGAATCGCATACAACGACGGGCTTCGTTAAAGGACACCCGCTAATCGATTAACGCGCATTGTTTCGTTCCAGCTTTCCTTATACCTTTTTTGCGATAAAGACTTGCCCTTAAGGCATAACTCTAGGTGAGTATATGTGTGCTGTGAGGCCTGTGTTGTGTATGAATTGAAGCAGTGTTTTGTGGAATCTGTTGTCATGTATCCAGCGGCCATAGCTGGTTCTTTCCTTATACTTAGCCAGCTTAGGCGGCCGTGGTGCGCATAATAATTAACTTCCGGGTAATCATCACTGTAGAAAGCGCTCGAGGACCAGAGGAAACGTTGGCAGCCACACAGGCTGCGAAAAGGCGACACTCTTAATTTACAACTCTTTCACGTCTTTATACGCCGCCTATACGTAGAAGAAACTAAGGGGTCCCTTTCTTTCAAACTTCCTCGGGCCTAGCGGCCCGGCAGAAGTATGTGTAGATTTTCGGTAAATATAACTGCCGCTGTTCGGGCATGACTTTTTCAGATATCACATGAAGAAAAGCGTGACCGCGTCATCAAAACAAAAGCATAATGCTGCAAGAATTTCCTTTTTTTTACTGAGCTGCAAGTTTCTGTGGCATTGTTTATAACTGTGAGAGCTGGCGAATAGTTGAGAATACTGTTCTGGAGTGTCCTGCGCCAAGGACAGCCTTCCTGACGAGTGGTATAATAGACATCGTGTTGACAGCGACTGGTATAGGGATCATATGTGTATGGGCTTTCAAGTAAAAACAGCATAGTGCCTTCTTGGTTGATGAAACCAGAAAAAAAAACTATTCCGAAATCCTAACGGCTGGCGCTGAACACACGAAGGAAGTTACACTGAAACATATTGCCCTAACGTCATATTGTGTACGGTGACGGACTTGCCGAATTTTATGGAGCTATGATTTGACTTGATTTACCACTTAGTGCTAAAATGGCGCGACTTCTGAAATTGATTTAGGAGACGCTTTACCTGAACCATCGGAACAATGCATGAGTTGTTTCCAGTACTTATAAGCAGTTTGATAAAGGCGATAAACGCTTATGCCTTATTTACCAGCATTTTTTTAGATTCGTTGTGTGCCGCAAGTGAGGACTGCCACAATTATTTCACACAAGCACAAGAAAGTCGTCTCATATCGGAACACGAGAGTCTTCCAAAATGGAAATAAACATAGGATAAACGCCCTCTAGGAAGTATTTGAACCTTTTGGGCTTGCCTTGTCCAAAAATAATCATTTAGCTTGCTTGAATTTCCTTTATTTATCGTTGTGCTCTCGGTACTTTCCTATCACGAACGGCATGCACACACCAGCATTTTCTGACAGGAAACTGGCGAGTTCAGAGCGTTAAGAAGGGATGTGCACTTGAGAGTGATGACGGTTATTTTCGTGCACAATGTCAGCCTCAAGTTCTGCAAAGGTTTTTAGTCTGGAGCTACTCTCGCATATAGGAGTGTCGAAAGTACCTAGAGAGTGACGGGAAAAAAGGGAGAGAGAAAGAAAGGCAGGGATATTTACCAGAAAAATAAAGCTGCTTGGTAAGTAAAACAAGAGTACGGGTGGGTAGCGGAAGGTAAAAATAAAATACGCAGAAGCTCCAGTGTAGTTGTCTAAGCATGCGTAAACATTAGGCCACTGGCTCATTTCCACACAGCCCGGTGTCATTATCAATCTTATCAAGCTTGCTCCGACCTGTATAAACCCTTATCAGCCCTTATCGGTCCTTCTCAACCTTATCGAAACAGATCCGACTCTTATCAACCTGTATCGGTTCTTATAAAGCTCATCGGATTTGATCCGACTCTTACAACCCTTATCGGTCCCTATCAACCTTATCAGAATCACTCCGACCATAAACCCTCATCGCTCTTCAGTACCTTATACATCTACGTCGAACCATTATAAACCGTGATGGGACCCATATAACCTCGCATCACTCCTAATTGTCCTTATTAACTAATTGACTGCTTGTGTGTCTGCGTTGCGCGACGGCAATCGCATAAGCTCTCAGAGATTGGTGGCATTTCAGTCGGTGATGGAACTCCCCTCATGGAAAGCGCATTCCGTGGCACCGAAATACACCGGGGGTGTGGCATGTTTCAATTTTCGCAAAATTCTGATCTTCCTAATGCCTACAATGCTCCAAGTCGGCCTTACATGTGGCAATAGAGATTGCTCTCGTTTCGCCATCCCCAAATCTTTCAACAGTGCCTTCACAGAAGCTCATTTCCTTTGACATTTCTTTGTACCACAAGGGTACAACACATTCATATGGTTGAGATATATTCACCTTATGCAAAGGTGCTTGTTTCGCCCAGTTGGTAAGGCACTCGGCTCGAAACGAAGGTTTGAATCTCACCCCCCGTAACGTTTTTCCTTTTGGATTTATTATTATTATTTCATATAGACGGCATCGTGTTATGCGTTAAGAACGGACAGACAGACCGACGGACAGATTTCCTGGGTGAGTCACCTAAGAATTCTTACGCAATAATAGGAAGAAAATAGAAACAGGCGAGACATGCCAGCTTCCTTTCCTCGACGTTCTCGTCAAACGCGAAGAAATAACTTGTCGTTCAGCGTGTTCAGAAAGAGTATGCACATAGGTCGCTACTTGCATTTGAATTCTTTGAACCCTGCCTCCCACAAGGAGTCTGTAGTCATATCACTTGTGAACCGCGCGAACAGGATCTGCAAAAAAAAAACGGAAGACGTCACTGCTGACATACAACACTGTGACCGGGATCTCTCTGAAAACGGCCACCCTGACTCGTTTGTGCGTTCCGTGAAGTGTCAGCTAGCACTTCCTGCACGCACCAGCAGCGTGCATCTTAAGAGTCGTGCTCCTGGGCCGTAATGTTCCTGGGGTCAGCGAGCACTTTGCGCGTGTTCTACGCCCCTACAGTGTACAAGTTGCGCATGGGCACACAAACATGCTAAGACACTCCGTAGTAAACATTAAAGACAAGCTACCAAAAGGAAAATTCCCAGGCGTAATTTACCGCATTCCATGCGCACACTGCGATCGAAGTTACGTCGACGAGACAGGTAATTTCCAGCAAAGACTAAAGCAGCGCGTGTACAGCGCAAAAAAGAGGAACGTATCGTCGAATGCTCTCGCCGAACACGCAGAAATGACTCGCCATGAAGCAGGCTGGGACAACGCAAAG
Organism: Dermacentor albipictus; assembly: GCF_038994185.2. Taxonomy (NCBI): domain Eukaryota; kingdom Metazoa; phylum Arthropoda; class Arachnida; order Ixodida; family Ixodidae; genus Dermacentor; species Dermacentor albipictus. Next base: position 382,570,741 of record NC_091821.1, on the reverse strand, counting down.
ATAATGGAAATAAGAAAAGAACTGGAGTTCTCGGCTTCTATTGGATCCCTGACAGTACGGACCACGGAGCACACCCTTAATCGCAAAGATGGCAACACACTCGACGTGTACGCACGTTGCTTACGTCATATCTTAAGGCCTACATGACCAGATCATTCGCGCCTTCAACTTCATCGTAAACAAGGCTACTGTGCGGGAGCCAAAACATTTTTTTTATAAGATTTCGTGGTCGGTGTCCGCTTTTAACGGTTGTCAGGCGAGACATACACGCGAGCACAGGCTAAACAATACATTCAGTTTGGAATCGTTCACTGAAGGGGGGGCTGAGGTTAGGAGAGGGTGACGTAAAAAGATAAAAAGAAAATAGAGAGCACGAAAGAGAATACCGAGACACAATGTACACAATTACTGCTGTTCACAGCACACGATAACAGTTAACGCTATGTCAATGCTAAAGTAGCTTGTGTGATTTTTCCCTCCTTAACAATGCATTCGTAGGCCTTTCTTGCAACGGCTTGCGATTCCGGTATTCCAGCGTGGGCGTTTATTACAATGGTATGCGATCAACGCGAGCAAACGCTGTCACGAGTGATCGTCCCTGTATACACGGTATTGAGGGCAATCTCACAAAACTTGTTCAAGGCTACTGACCTCGCTACTGAAGTTATCGCTAGAACCTTTGTCAGGCCTTCCAATACGAAAGATAAGATATTTTGTAGAGCCTACTCCTATTCACACTTTATAAAGCAGGACAGTCTCGCGATGGCGGAGTCCTTGTGGAAGGGTGAGTTGTGAGCACTCGATTTGTTGTTTTTAAGAGTCCGTTGACTTGAGAAGCATCTGTGCACCAGTGCTCGAAAGCGTGAGATGGCAGCCGCCCAGAAGGAAGCTGTTGTAAGGGAAAGCAGAGGATGTAAATAAATATACAGCGAAGCTGCCCAGCAAGTCAACGTTTCACAATGCAATCTTGGGCACTTGCCCTTCATTCGCCGTTCGGCAGACAACCCGCTGCTTCCCGACTAGTAGGGAGCGTTCGTGTACTTAATATATCGCCGGACTTGCGAAAAAACAAAGTCTTATATATTCCCATAGCATGAACACGGATGGGAGAAAAAAAGCATCCACACTACCTACAAGCAACTCGACTTAGCTCTTTGAAGAAGTCGACAGGAGGCTATCTGTAAACAGAGCACACCGGTCTCTCACGGTGAGTTAGCACTTCATCAATCAGCTCCTGTCCTGCCTCATAAGTGGCCGCCACTTTCTCTACTCCATCTTGTGCCACCCTGAACAACAGCTGCAGGCCTCTCTATCTCACCACTGTGGAGCTGCGCTGTGTGAGAGGAGGTTGATTTCGAAGTTTTGGTCCAACGCTTCGAGTGTGCTTTCTTCGACAGGAGCAGCAAAGTGGCGAATATTGCAGCTCATGTCTGTTTTCCTTGTGCGGGATGTAAAATTTTGTTGCCGGCTTATGTATGTCATACATTAATAAAAAAAACTTAAAAGATAACATCAGGCTCGGAGAGATATGTATTGGCTCCCAGAGAAATTTCGTCGAATGAACGCGCAAGATGCAGGCATCCTTAAAGTATTGTTTATATGTGGAATGCAGAGAAAGTTCATGTGGATTTGTTAACTTAGTAGAGTTATTAGGCTTCCTTGATAGCTGAATTGCTGAGCATCTGTCTCTATGCCTGATTACAGAGGCGGAAATTTTGGACATATTGAGCCATCGCCTCTAGCGGCCGCGTGGTGGAAGTTGAGAGGAGGAAACCGCTCTTGCCCAATGTCTAAGAAGCAACAAAGTCAAATCTAGTCAAGGACGTGGTTTATACATGTTTAACCGAACGCTCATACGGCTTCCTGCGGCCAAATTTTCTTTACGGAAAGCACATGAAGCTTGAAGTACAGGAGTTTGGAGATCTCCAAATCTTGCGCAGAACAAGCTAATTCTTTAATTAAGCGGTAAAACGAATAGAATAGAGAATGGAGAACTACCCATAAAACAGTGCAAAGAAAATGCCTTCCTACGTAGTAGCTATTAAATGATCTGATATCTTCTGAATACGCTTTGACTGATTTGTTTACTCATCAGCCTCCTTCGCAAATACTACTAATCTCTTTCACATCTCCTTTCTACGAAAACTAAATTGTTCTTTCAAAGTTGCGATTTTCACGTGTATAATGTCGGGTATTTAATGAATTATTTTAATTTTAATGCACTTTTGTTCAAATAATCTGCTGTGAAATTTTTTAACATGCGTTGTGCATTACTGATCTATTTGCCAACATTTATTTTCTCATTTTCCTGGGCAGTAGAGAAATTTGTGCCGCATTTTGCAATTTTTTGTAGTGTTTCTTACCGCTAACAATGCGTAACCATGTGCAATGGCCACCACTTGCACTGTGGCATAAATTATAGCAGCAATGTTCTAGGCATCCCCCCCCCCCCCCTCCAATTTACTTCCACCCCGTGCAATGCCCAATGGGCCTTCCGGGCATTGAAAATATTTTTGTAAATGTGGTTTATGTACTCAGCATTATTTGCCTTAAAAACACAATGTTGCTAAAACGACCTGTTTTACTATCTATGAGGAAGGACTGCACACTGTTAACAGCTGGTCATTGTAGTGAAAACTGTAAATTTTTCAACACGATCGACAGTGAAGAACGAGTAGTATATAGCTGAATGTATATATGGAACATAAGGCAATATGTCTAGCGTGTTTATTTCGGCATATTATTTTTTCTGATTATTGTTATATGCATACCTTAGCCTCGAAATGGGTAGAAGGGACAAATAACACCGTAAAGATGCGTTGAAAACATTTTTTGCAGCTATGGAAAGAAGAGAAACAAAACTCATAGTTCTAAACTAGGCATTCACAGAAAAATAGAGCAAAAAAAGGTAAATGCATAAAGCGGGAGTTGTGCGCAAATGCTTGCCCCTGATATTTGGAAGCATTAGTTCAATATAACAAACACTCGTGCCGCATTCCATTACTGTCTGGACCTGCCTGGTGAAAATTGACGTCTGCAAAATGAACGTTAAAGTTCGAAAGTTCTTTTTTATTATTATTTTTTTTTGCTCGGAACTTTCTCCTAACTTAGATCACTCACTGCAGTAAGAAAGGTTGACAAACCTAACACCGTGTTTACGCTGGCGTTCCTCTTTTTTTTTTTTGAGCCTTCACGAGAGACCTCTTCGAGGAAAAGAAACAACTAATAATACAACAGTAGCGCGCAGATGAAGTTACTTGCTCACTAAAGCATGGCAATATTGCGCAAAGTTTCAACAAGGTGTGGTAATACAGGGTAGCCGTGGGATGGTGCAATCAATGGCATCTATTTTTAGCCGAAGCCATACCGCAGTGTGAAATATTTCGGATGAAATAGGCCTCGAACCAGGACTGCTTAACGCTCGAACGCGTAAGTGAATAGGTACGTGACTTTTATGAAGATAACACGAATTAAATGCACATAATGAGCCCGCAATTCATTGGTCAAAGTTATTACGTAAGAAAAAACAACAGATACTTCCCTGTTTCGAAAGTTGGCACAGCCGTGAACTGATTGAGAGACTGCCTTAGGAAATGATAAAACTTATCCCGTGCATTCACGACAATACATATTTCGCTACTAAGTGACACTGTGCGAAGACTGCTTCGTTGTTTAGCAGTTTTGCGTAAAATGGAAAGAAGGTTACACTTGTGTGTTGCTGTACAGTAGACCTAACGTAACGAGAACAAAGCGCCAATTTGAAATTTTCAATTGGATACCAACTGATGACACGATTATAACCAGGAAATATACATATACACTAAAATACTCTTAAATATATTTTGGCTCTGAAAACAGAACACATTAAGAAAGGAGCAAGAACTAGAACAATTGAAGAGAGAGAGAGAGAGAGAGAAGGGAAGACGGAAAGGCAGGGAGGTTAACTAGACTGAGTCCAGTTTGTTACCCTACGCGTGGGGAGGGGAATGGGGTTGAAAGAGAAAGAGAGAGAACTTAAGTGTAGGTTGTCTATAGTCGGGCACTCAAGTCCGTTGCCTTCAGGTAGCGAAAAAGCGCTCTAACTGCTTTTTGGGCCAATGAGCTGTGAGGCCAGGCTCCCAAGATCTTCGCTTCCGTGAATGGCCTGTCATCCAGTCTATTTAATGCACACTGGAGAGTCTCACGTTGATTATCGAAGCGAGAACAGTGGCACAGAAGGTGACTGATGGTCTCTTCACACTTGCACTTAGCGCACATTGGTGAATCCGCCATTCCAATGCGGTAGCTGTAGGAGTTGGTGAAAGCTACTCCTACCCACAGCCGACACAGCAGTGTTGCGTCACGTCGTGGAAGGTTCGCTGGTAAGGTAAGTTTTAGTGATGGGTCGAGACTGTGTAAACGACACTTAGAGTTCTGTGGTGTATGCCAGCAACCTAACGTGATTGCACGAGCAAGACTGCGAAGCTCTCTTGCAGCGTCGACTCTGGATAAAGGAATAAGGACTGTCGGTGAGCCAGCCTGGGCACGTCGGGCAGCGTCATCGGCGAGGTGATTACCAACGATGCCACAGTGTCCCGGCAGCCACTGAAATATGATGTCATGTCCTCGTTCAGATGCGCAATGGCAGGTTTCGTTGATTTGTGACACCAGCTGTTCATAATTACCACGTCGTAAGCTTCGCAAGCTCTGGAGGGCTGCTTTCGAGTCACAAAATATTGCCCATTTGTTGGGCGGTTCTTTTTCAATGTATTCGACAGCAGCGCGAAGAGCGGCCAGTTCAGAACCTGTAGATGTCGTTACGTGAGAAGTTTTGAACTTGATGACGACCGATTGAGATGGTAGAACAACGGCGCCCGTAGAATTTTCGGACACGGAACCATCCGTCTAAACATGAATTCGGTTAGCATATGAAAAATGTAGAAGTTCCAATGTGGTCTGCTTGAGAGCCGCGGTGCTCAGGCTAGCTTTCTTCACTATTCCTGGAACAGCAAGGTACACAGGAGGCTTCTTCAAGCACCACATAGGGGATGGCGTTCTTGTTGCTGGTGAGTGCCTCAAAGACAAAGAGTGCCGGTTAGCCGCAATCGATCTGGAGAACGCTGCCTTGGGTCTTTTCTCAGGCAAGTGAGCGAGATGGTGGTCAGGGACTCTGGATATATGGCGAACATGCGCCCGTAGTGTGTCGATATCTATATAGGTCCTTATTAGGTTGTCTCTCGCGAGGGCAATTGTTGCCACGGTTGAAGCATTTCGAGGTAGCCCCAGACATGTTCGAAGGGCTTGGCCTTGAATGCTCTGTAGGACATGGATGCTAGTTTTGTTAGCATTGGACAGCACTGGTGTGCTGTATCGCAAGTATCCTAGGAAGAGCGTCCTGTATAGTTGAAGCATAGATGCCACGGATGTGCCCCACGTTTTACCGGCAAGAAACCTTAGTATATGGGAGATAGAAGTAAGCCTCTTCTTCAAGTATGAGATGTGGGGGCTCCATGAAAGGTCTCTGTCTATAATAACGCCTAGGAATCGGTGAGTTTTTGCGTACGAAATTGGTTGGTGGTCAATAGAAATGGGGTACCAGGTCATGGGCTTGTGGGTAAAGGCGACTAAGGCGCACTTCTCGGTCGAAATGCTTAGGCCTTGCGCACGCAGGTACGATGATGTTAGAGTCACTGCTTTTTGGAGCCGTGCACGCACCTGGAGACGTGTAACTGCCGAGGCCCATATGCATACGTCGTCAGCATATATTGAGAGGTTTACTGTATGCGGTAGAACGTCGGCAAGGCCAAGGATTGCAAGGTTGAACAAAGTGGGGCTAAGAACCCCACCCTGAGGGACGCCACGATAAGTGTAATGGTCAGTAGTTCGGCCATCTGCACAGTGCACAAAGAAGGATCTTTTGAATAGATAGCTCCGAATCCACCGAAACATGCGTCCACCAATTCCATTATTTTCCAGGGCATCAAGGATGGCTTCATGCGTTACATTGTCGTAGGCGCTTTTCACGTCGAGGAATAGTGCAACCGGTATACGCTTGTGGTGTTTTTCTTGTTGTACAGAGGTGACTAGATCGATGACGTTGTCAATAGAGGAACGGCCTCTTCTAAAACCAGCCATGGCATCGGGGTATACGTTGTGGCGCTCAAGATACCATTCTAGGCGGGTGAGAATCATTCTTTCCATGACCTTCCCAACACAGCTGGACAGCGCAATGGGTCGGTAGGACGCTAGGTCAAGTGGCGACTTTCCAGGCTTCAGGAGTGGTATCAAGCGGCTGGACTTCCACCGCTCAGGAACGACGCCATCAGTCCATGACTGGTTATAACATTCCAGAAGTCTGCTTCGGCCATCTTCACCTAGGTGGCATAAAGCAGCGTAGGTGATGCCGTCTGGTCCTGGCGACGATGAGCGCCTGCATGAGGCCAGAGCAGCGTCCAATTCCTCAAGTGAGAAGGACACATTCAATTCCGGGAAGCGTGTCGCAGGAACCTCACCCAGAATTTCGCCACTGATGGTGACCACACTGCCCGCAGTCTTCACACAGAAGTCTTCGGCTATGTCGACCTGTGAGCGGCCTTGATAGAGGGCTAGGGATGAGAATGGGTGTCGTTGCTGTGGAGACGAGCCAAGGCCGCGCACCGTCCTCCATATGATAGACAGTGGCTTGCGGGGGTCAAGTGATTCGCAGAACGTCTTCCACCGTTGTTCCTCCAGCCTGTCCATACGACGTTGGATTTTCTTCTGTATACGTCGAGCGACTCTAAGGTCATGAATTGACTTCGTGCGCCTGTATCGCCTCTCGGCTCTTCTGCGAATGGTTCGAAGTCGCTCAAGCTCCATGTCAAAATCCGTACGTTTTTTAGCGGATGTAAATGTGTACTTAGACGATTCCAGTACACTTGTAATAAGATTCTCAATGGTGCCGGTAAATCCTTCTTTGCATGCCTCTTCCACCTTTGTCTTATACGTTGACCACCTTATATATACTTGTCGGGAAGTACAAGAGGAGAAGCTTCCGAATCCAGTGATACTTATGTAGGTGGGAATATGGTCACTACCATGAGTCTCGATGTCAGAGAACCATCGAACATTTTGATCAAGTTGCCGTGACACCAAGGTCAAGTCTAAGCAACTGCTGTAGTTCGAACCACGCAAGTACGTCGGACTGCCATCGTTCATAATGCTAAGTTCATGGTCGGAAGCAAATTCCACAAGTTTCCGGCCCCTCGAATCTATTCTGGAGCTTCCCCAAGCCAAGTGATGAGCATTAAAGTCTCCCGTGATAATCCAGGGTCCAGTAGTCGCCGTCAGGATGTCTCGCAATCGGTCGCCGTCGAACCGACTATATGGGGATATGTAGGCGCCGATAAGGGTGAAGGCCACTTTATTCTTTGTAATGCGGAGACACACGTATTGGTTTCCATCATGAGGCTGCACGGAGTGGGGAATGTAAGTCAGTTCTGTACGGATGTAAACAATTACTTTGCTGGATTGCCCGCACGTCGACGCCATAAAGGCTTCGTATCCAGAGAGTCTTAGCGCTTTGGACACGTTCGGTTCACATATTACCACTACAGGAAATTGGTGCGTGAAAACGTATTGGCGGAAACATGAAATCCGTGATTTAAGTCCTCTGGCATTCCACTGGAAAATCGTCGCGCTACGCACTTCATCACGGAATGAAGGCAGTGGAAGAGCCATTGTGCTTATGCAAGATTTGCAAGCACTGGGCTCAGGGCATCCAACACTTGCACTGCGCTTCGAGCTGTTGGCGTATTCGAGTTGCCCACAAGCGTGCGAATCGCATGTATCAAAGACTTGAGCATTGTAACAATTCGGCGGTCATGCTCTGTCAGCTCATCTGGGTGAGGGGTGGAGCATTGTGGTGCCTTTCCTTGTTGGGGTTTTTCCACAGGGCTTATCCTTGGCAGTGGTGGCCATTCCTCATCCACGGCATTCTTTTGAGATGCTCCGTTATCTACACATGGTTTGGAAACATTCTGCACTGAGGTTGGAGCAGATTCAACAGCAAGAGGCTGTGCGGCACGCGTATTCTTTGTGCGGAGAGCAGAATTCCTTGATGAGCGTCTGCGACGAGAACGACGTCGCCTGACGTCAGCAGCTGCTTCACGATGAGTCGACCGGTCCCTCACCATTTTCTTCAAGATGGAGAGTTCTCGCTTAACTCTAGGACATTCCTTTGATGTGGCATCGTGGGGCCCTTGACAGTTCGAACACGTAAAAGTTTTTGCCTGGCAGTTGCCTGCAGAGTGTTGCGCTGCACAGCGGGAACATACAGCAGACTTTCCACATACGGCGCTCACGTGACCGAATTTCTGACAGTTTCTACACTGAAGCGGCTTCGGAACAAAGGGCCGGACAGCATGTCGAAAATGACCTACCTTCACATGCGATGGAAGGCAGTCACCTTTAAAGACAATTTTCACGCATCTGGAAGTTCCGAGACGGGCCACCTGTAGTATCTGGATCCCATGATTGGCAGGCTTTATCAAAAGGGGTAAATCCTCGCCTGAGATGGCCGCATCAATGTCATATATGACGCCTGTAGTAGTCTCTTTTCCCATCGGGATGATGGTACGGACGTTCATGCCACCGAGAACAGTGACGGCTCGCAGAGAATCTAACGCCGACCCTTGGGCGACGTCTACCGCGACAATATTCTTCCGAGGGTTGACTCGTACGTCCTCAATGCTATTCGGCAACAGTCTCTCGAGTTCAACCGATGCAACTTGCCTGTTGAGGAACCTCATGTTGTCGGAGGGTAGCACAGGTAAGAAAAGGATGGTGTACTTCGGCGAACTCTGCGGAGTCCTCATAGTAGATGTGTCCACAGAGGCCCTAAGCATCCGCCGCTTTGCTTTCTGGCTCAGGACAGTCACGTAGTCGTCGTCGGAGCTGTCGTCGCTCTCGGTCGAGTCTATCAGGGTAGCCTCGCTGTCGCTCGAGAGGCTGTTCCGCTTCCTTGAGGCTGCCGACGCGGGCGCCGCTACATCAGGTGGGAGTGCGGGTGGCTCCACTTCCATTCCCGTCGGGCAGGGAACAGTGATGCCCGGAAGAAAGCGAGAATTACCACAAATTACTGGTGACGGAGAACAAGCACTCAGCAATAGAATCACTTCTTCTTCTTCTTCTCAATTGAAGAACAATTGAAGGATTGCATTCAAGACTAAGGGATCACAAAACATTAATGTAACTCAAAAGTTTCAAAGATAAATTCTTGAGACGCAGGGTTTTTTCAATTATTCAGGACATAAAACCTTTTAGCAAAATAGCTTTCGCAAAGTCGGCGCTTGCAAAGTCGACGCGATTCGCAGACATTTAATTGCACTCAGAAATACTGCGATCAGGTATTACTCAGACTCACAGAATTCTTTCAGCCCTTTCCCCCTTCTTTCACTTGGAACTGGAACTTACCGAAATTCCACTCAGCCGACTCACACAAATTCAGATTCGCCAAAATTATACTTAGCTGGGCTCTCCCAAACTCAGCCTACGGGTCATTCTGTGTCTGAGTGAGTCGACTCATGAGTGAGTTCGCTGACCTATGCCAACAGCCACCCTTCAGAAGACGCCCCGCCCCCCTTTTTTTTGTTCCGTTATCTGTTGTTACTGACTGCCAGATATTGTTTTTATTTTCTGCGCATACGATGTTGAGCATCATCAAAATACCTTTTTTTTTTATTCTAACTCTCCTTGCCTGTCAGCTTCGCACGTATGACGCGGCCGAAACGAGAATCAACAAATGGGGTGCAACATGGGAGGCGTGTGAAGAGATATGCTGATCAGCCTATATGATCGATTGGCATCGGAGGTGTCTAGTCGGCAGAGGCTGGCGTGACGGCGGCAATTGCTACCGTGTGCCCTATTTGCATGTCACTGCTTGCAGTGTTTGCATTGCTGTGCAAAATTTACGAGTTTACTTTCGTGACCAAGAATAAGGCCGTGTCGAATGTTGACCCGTCGCCGAGATCTCGCAATGCACCAGCAGCGCGTGGAATACGCGGGACAGAAAAGTGTTCTGACACAATTGATGTTGCAGTGGTCCTTCACGATCCAAAACCCGTAAGAAAAAAAAAAGAAAAAAATATACAGTGGTTCTTCCTACTCAAAAGTTCTATGTTTGAAACGGAGCTAACTGCATCACGACACGTGTCTTATTCCTTAGACGTGGAGCATCTGAATGACCACAAAGAAAGAAAAAGCACAAGAAAATCAGAGCAGCTTACAGTACGCAACAATACACATGCGTGCTTGAGCGCTCAAATGGAACCGAACTAAGTGAAACTTAACCATTAGGTTTCTGAATTCCTGCATGTGTGAAAAATGAGTCAGAGAAACCACAACTATAACGCAAGCAAATACATCTAATGCTCTCTTTCATAACAAACATATCGCATGTCGCCCTCTCAAGGCTGGATATTGTATCTCGACTTGAAGCATAGTGGTACGTGACCTCTTGAAGTAGCTTTTTTTTTACGAGGTAAAAAAAAGGTTTTATTATGGGGTTTTACGTGCCAAAGCCGCTTTCTGATTATGAGGCACGCCGTAGTGGAGGACTCCGGAAATTTCGACCGCCTGGGGTTCTTTAACGTGCACCTAAAGCTAAGTACACGGTTGTTTTCGCATTTCGCCCCCATCGAAACGTGGCCGCCGTGGCCGGGATTCGATCCCGTGACCTCGTGCTCAGCAGCCTAACACCATCGCCACTGAGCAACCACGGCGGGTAAAAAAAAGAAAAAAGAAAAAAATTACGAGGTAATGAGGCACAAAGCACGAAATGAAGGCTTGGCTACTGTCAGGTCTTTTGCATAAACCGTATACAATGTAGTCCTATTTTTGTTTTCATTTCTGGGGGCTTTCTTTTAAAGAACTCGTTTCTGCTTTATCATCATTATCAGCTGCTTATTTATGTCCACTGCAGGACGAAGGCCTCGCCCTGCGATCTCATATTACCCCTGTTTTGCGTTAGCTGGTTCCAACTAGAGTCTGCAAATTTCCTAAATTCATCACCCCACCTGATTTTCAGCCGTCCTCGACTGCGCTTCCCTTCCATTGGCACCCATTCTGTAACTGTAATGGTCCACCGGTTATCTACCCTCCGCATTATATGGCCTGCCTATAGGATTTTTTTTCTCCTATAGTCAACTAGAAGATCGTCTATCGCCTTTTACTATCTAATCCACACCGCTCGCTTCCTGTCTCTTAACCTTGCACCTAACATCTTTTTTCGTTTCATCACTCTTTGCGTGGTCCTTAACTCTTTCGAGGTTCTTTGTTAACCTCCAAGTTTCTGCTCCGCATGTTAATGCCGGTGCACCGAATGATTGTGCAACTCTTTTCTTCATGTTCTTCTATTCTATTAACTCTCAGTCTACGGGAAACCACATGTCTAACATGACTGCAGTCATCTCACTTTTAACGCGGACAATTATGATTGACCAGGTTTAGCGTCACAAAGCAACAATAAAGTTATGGAAGATGCGGCGTTTTGTCGAGAGCACAGGACTAGGTTCCGACTTTACCGAAATCTTTGGATGCTCCACAAGTACAGCATATGAGTATTCTTCCATTCCACTCCTTCGGGACATGGCCGACGCAGCCAGTAAATGAACCCGCTACCTGGGGCTCGGCAGCACAACGCCATAGCAACTCAGTAGCCGCAGAAGCGGCAGTACCACGATAGAGAACTGCGAGAAATGTAAAATATTCACATTAAGTTCACGGAGCGGGGTAGTTGTACAGAGTGTTGATTACGCTATCCGGGTGGCAGCCTGGTCGTAACATCGACAAATGCTTACAAAACACCTTGCACTTCAGAAACTTTTTAATAATGTAAGATGAAGAAGGAAAATGAAAACGCTATTTTGCTTCGCATTTATGCTGCAGAGTACTGAGCAATATTCTCTTTTTTGCTACTCCCCTCTGTAATGTCTCTGGTACAGAGGGTATGATAAATAAATAAATAAATAAATAAATAAATAAATAAATAAATAAATAAATAAATAAATAAGTAAATAAAACATATAAAAGACCGGCTGGGAGAACAACTACCTGCATGGGAGATATTGGTATGGTACTATAGGGAGAAGAATCCACAGAGAAATACGAATAGTTAAAGCTTCGTTAACGCATTGTCGTTGTCTACAGGCACTCAACTGTGAGGAAGCTATAGCAGATAAGACTAGAAGGGTCAAAATATTGGAGCAATGAATTCTTTCTTGGTTGCATAATGCTTTATGCGCTCAGTCGACACGGCCCTAACAACCTATAGACAACACTGGCCAGCAAAGCAGCCTCGCTACGAATCAGTGAATGAGATATGGTTTGCTTTTCTCCTGCTGTTGGCGTAGCTTTTGTTGTGTTTTTGGTTCCTTTCGTAGGTTTCCTTTTTTCTTCTTTTCTCTTTTTGCTGCCACACATCATGTGAAGATTTCAGGTCTTTCAACGTACTACAAAGAGAAGGAGTTTCCATTGCTTTAATCGCGACAATCATGTTAAAGAAATTATCTGATAGAAACGCTGTTAACAATCTAGATAGACGGATGTGTTCTGCAAAATACATCTGCATACTCCCAGCCTGCCCGCCACGCTAACTCAGTGGCTGTGTCGTAGCACTGCTGCGCACGAAGTAGCTGGTTCCATCCGGACCGTGCGCAGCTGCTTCGACTTGTATGACGCGCCGCCAAAATTACTGGAACCGACAAAGCCTTTTCTACAATCTTAAACTATAATGACTACATATATTTTACTGTACGTGGCAAATGAGGATGTTCCATAGTCTCGAGGCATCGAGCGCCGAGGAGTTTATACTGGTGGCAACTTCGGTGCGGAGGCGCCGCGTATGCGCTGTAGCATGTGGCGGCCGATCCATGCGCAGCAGTCACTGACGTCAGCTATACGTTGGTTGCTTATGCCCCGTTCGTTTCTTCTGTTTTGTGTTGCCAAAATTTCCTGTGCAACCAAAGCCGAGCAAGCACGTGCCGTTTCTTGAATGCATCAACAATTAATCGAACGCGACTGAAGGTGGTGCGTGAGGCCATTCGCTTCCAATAGTTTTTATTGCAGCCTCACTCGAAAGGAACGGCGGAAAGCCTGCCTGTACACGCTGCCCGCATTCAACTGTACGTACATTGCTGACGCTGCTTTTTAAAGCAAGGCTACCCGCAGTGGTTGCTCAGTGGCTATGGTGTTGGGCTGCTGAGCATGAGGTCGCGGGATCAAATCCCGACTAGGGCGGCCGCATGTCGATGGGGGTGAAATGCGAAAACACCCGTGTACTTAGATTTAGGTGCACGTTGAAGAACCCCAGGTAGTCTAAATTTCCGGAGTCGTCCATTACGGCATGCCTCATAACCAGAAAGTGGTTCTGGCGCGTAAAACCCCATAATTTAATATATTTTCTTTTGCAGCTAAGCTGTATACAGCTAGCTTATTCGTCCGTCCACCAGTCTGTCGCGTGTACGCCGCAAACTCCTCCGGTGCAACTTCATGGGCATGCGAAAAAAAAGAGAAAGAGGCGCGCGATTGGCTGCACCAGTAGTGACGTCATCGCTCTCCGTTGCAGCCTAGCGCGCGCAGTAGTTTCTCTCCGGCTCCAAAATGGGTAGGCCACATGTCATACGTACTCCCGACTAGCAGGCAGCTTTCCATCCGGGAACCGGGAATGAGCTCGTCTACGCCGTGCCGATGCTGCAGCCTATGCACAAGAACACGCGCAGCCGAGCGCAAGCAGCAACTGCGTAAGAGGATCCTGCAGACCAAAAAGCCGTCGTTTAAGGAACCGTCGGGATTTGCCCAGTGACACACGCCGGTGCCGCACGTTTCAGCCTCACTGGTCAACCGTCTGTACGGAGCGCTTGGGCGGTAATTTGTTAAGATCGATAGCTGAGCAATGCCTCACATTTGGCAAATTGCACTTCAGGCACCTAATCCCTACAACGGTCTCACGTTATATGTGGCGTCTGGTTTATTTTTCTCTGACTGGATTTTTTTTCTGTCTTCATGCTCCTCAGCTCTGGCAGCGTCCGGTGCACGACTCCGTGTGCTCTGCATCGACGGCGAGCGCCAATGCAGCAGCGCGATCCCACTCACCGTCAACGTCGGCGTTAGATACATATGCACTAGCCACGGACAAGACTGGTCGTCATGTCAAGCTGTGTAAAATAAGCCTAAGGCTGAAGATTGGACTATTTGAGAAGACATTAAGATGGATGAAGCACCGAAAAACATCAAAATTAAGAACAAGAGAACGAAAACGGACAGGGAAAGGGACGTACCGACACACATGCAATTGGAAAAGCAGCGCAAAAAAGGGGGGATTAGGGGGGCAGGTGTGACGTATGTCGCCTTTTGTTCGTGATTTCAGTGCTGCTTCGCCAATCTACTTGATTGCACACACGACAGCGCTAACGTTCACTGCAAAATAACGGTAGGCTGCTTGAGTTCCACGCCCTAGCTTGCCAAAATGAGCTTTGTTTGTGGATGCATCTGAACCGCAAGTTGAACTCGTTTTTTGCTTTATATACACTACTCGATGCTACGACTGTGAACTGCCTCATACAAGCGGTGACCTTCCTCAAGAACACTTTCACAAAAATTGGTTTTCGAGTTCCTCGGGCCTTCAAAACAGCAGTGCAGGATCACTGGGAGCGCCGCATGCAGGCGCACATGGCGCTCCCAGTGATTCCAGTTTCGGTATTAGCAATTAAGCCTTGCCATGACCTAGTAGGCAATGTAAAATTCAGTACCTTTTCCATATGTGGCTCTCTCTTTTCAAGCTACATAACAATAAAGCGACGTAGTTATGTGTAGAAATAAAATGTGTTGGCGGCTATTTTCTTTGTTGGCGTGCTGTATCTTTATGTAGTTGCTTCATTTGTTGGGCAACGGGCGGCGCTTTCGCTCTTATCGCTTCGGCTGCCGTTCTCTTCGTAAGCTCCTGCCTCTGCCTATGCATGTGCAGGTTTGTTTCGTATGCTCTGCAGTTAAAACGTTTTTCTCTGTGGCGGCGGACGTTGCGGCAATGTCGGAAATATTGAGGAAAGGACCCAAGGCGTGCTGCGTGTATGTACGGTGTGGCAACTTGGGCAGGAAGAGCGGGACAAAATTTTCCGTTTCGCACCGGACGAGAGGTAAGCACACTTTTTTCTGAAGTCGTTATGAAGAAACAAGCGTTATCCTTATCAAAACAGCTATAGGACGAAACGAAAGACCTTCTGTGGCTGCTTTCTAGTGAATATCTTTTTTGGTTTGGCGCGCCTCATTTTTTCTGCGGTGTTGTAAGAAACTAAAGCTACTTGTTGATAGTTGCTCATGAGCCGATTGATGCTAGCTGACGCGCGGTCTAAAATTTCGCTTTGGTTTATGTTGGCGCTTGCTCGTCATTTCTTTGCCACAAGTAGAAAACTTGCTGTCTATATCTGCCGGAGATATTTGAATGCTTGCTCCACAATGTCGATAAACTGGAGCGCATTCTGGTGACCAGTTCTTTGGTTGTTACGTTACCATCTTTATGAATACAGTAAAATGAAATCAATTACGTAGCAGTCATTGTTTGCGTTTTGAATTAACAGAAGTTTGAGTTACCTGCGCGATGGCCAAGATGCACTTCTCCTTTCAACCTGTACCAAGAAAAAAACCTTCGGTTCCCTTTTAGGTGTTCTTTAATCATGACCACGCGGTACTTTGCCTATTTTTTCAAAAGTTACATATGGTTGAGTCACGGTAAATGGGAACTCCTACTAGAGCTGACATGGAAGCAGATGTGCAGTCGCGATCAATTTGAAGGTGACTGCGCGAGCATCGACCGGCGGGCCTTCCAAGCAGCATAGCGGCTGATTTCGGAACTGCGAAGATAAAATTGCGCTGCCTTATTCCCCCTTTATGCTCTTCCAGGCTGCAATCGTCACCCCCAAATCTAACTCGCCTCATTTTTGTGTTTCTTTCCCTTTCATGACAATGATGTGTGTGCGTCGCTGCCTCATGCATATCTTGGCTAACAATGACGCAATCAAAATCAATTCGCAGGTTATCTCGGGAAAGATGACGAATCTTTAGGACAGCATCGTTGCTTGGCTCATTTTTACCATAAAAGGCAGAATTACGATACTTTCTCTTGCCCTTGGGCTTTTCGGTGAAGCACTGCTATTCTATCACCAATATTTTTGTCTTGGCTCCGTTTTATCTTTCTTGCATATATTTATTTTTCGTATCGTTACTGATATAGAAAGGCCGCGTTTTCCTGCGCTTACAGCTTTTGATAACAGTCACTCTCTTCTAACGCTCTCATCTGACGGACCGGTGATTTATAGAAGGAAAAAACACCAAGAAGTGATATTGCGCAGCGTCTGGTGGACATACCGCAATTATCAGTCTCTCTTCGTGACCTATAAATGCCGTTTCTTTTGGTGGCGCCTTCAGTCGTGCTCAAAGATTCCACGGTGGTTAACGGTGGACGAAAAGAGGAAATTTATCGGTCGAAGGAATGCACCAACCTCTCAAAGGAAAATTGCTGCCATAGTAGGCCGTCCACTAAAAAACTATAAATCACATCTTGAAAGCTTATTTCAGAGAGAACCGTGTAGCGAATGCCTCTCACACTCGCAGTCCCAGGAAAACGACTGAAGACGAAGACCGCCTTCTCCTAGCTGCAGTCGTCCAAGACCCCTTCATAACAGCAAAAAAAAAGAAAAAAAAGAAGTACCGAGCAGCTCGGTGTTGACGTCAGACTGGCCGTTATCCGAAGGCGACTTCATGAGGCTGGACTGAAGAGTCACGTCGCCGCAAGAAAGCCTGTTCTTACTGTAGCTCACCTTCAGAAATGGTTGGAATTCACTAACCGTCACAGAAACTGTACAACTCACCAATGGCAGCGGGTGATATTCAGTGACGAGTCCACTTTTTCCACTTGTTGGAATCAGCGCCTTCGCGTCTGGAGAGTCACCGGATCCCGGTAAGACAGGCATGCGCATGCATTTTGAACATTTTAAAATTTACTTCTCTTTCTTTTCCGGCCGTTACGACCAGAACGACGTCCGGAACTTCGCTGCCAATGGACGTGTCACCGTAAATGTGTAGGGTGCCGTGAGCTACGCAAGTCTTGGCCCGCTGTACCGCATTCCAAGGAGGCTCTCAGCTGACGCCTACAAAGAAATTTGTGACACCATTCTAGCTCCTTCCGTATGCAATTAATGGATCTTTTTCAGATAGCTGCTTTTATTTTCAGCATTGCGGGTGCCCCGCACACACAGCATCTGATGTGCAAGAGTACCTGAACAGCGGTGTCATTGCACAGCTGGAGTGGCCACCGCGGAGTCTGGACCTCAACGTAACTGAAAACATTTCGGGCATTAGGAACACTAATCTGGCTCACGGGCATCCGAAAACAAGGAATGTTGAAACATTGTGGCAAGCAGTGGAAGCAGAATGGTATCGAATTCGTGAAGACGCGGCAATTGCAGAGTCGCTCTACGTATCATTGCCCAGAAGAATGGAAGAGCTACAAGGACAAGGAGCGCACCCTATCAAGTACTGAAGGCATGTCGAAACATTTCTAAAGTGGGCAGCATCAGCAGACCTTAGGTTCCATGTTAGGGGCAAGTGCGAAGTTGCTGGAATAACTATTTTTGCAATGAATGAAGTATTCAGAACTGTTATGCCATATTTCTTCTGACTCTTTAAAAGCGACTTTTACCACTGCAGTCAAATAGTAGAAACGAATGGCAGGGTTAAACAGTCAAACAATTGATAGTAGTATAATAGCGCATTTGCAACAAAAGGAAGGCGCAGTGGATGTAACCCTCGTTTTCGTGGGCATCCGAACCGGGTCATGGGACAAGGGGTCGCTAAGGGAGTGAAGAAAAGTACGGAGAAATTGCGTAGTGCAGGGTATACCGGAACAGTTATGAGGACACTTGTCACTGTTTTGTGCTGTTGATACGTAAGTGTTGATTGGACGTAGCATAGATCAGTAATTGATATTTATTCAATTGACTTAAGCAATACCAATTATGAGTGCTCGGTAACCGCCATCCTTCCCATTTGCACCACTCTCGTACCTCCCTAACAACAGTAGCAAACACCGTGCTTCACTTTGCTGTATTTTTTGCGGCGTGCACACGCGAAATGTACGGTGTGCACGCGAAGTGTACGGTGCACACGCGAAGTGTACGGTGTGCACGCGAAGTGTACGGTGTGCACGCGAAGTGTACGGTGTGCACGCACAACGACCTCTCGCCGCTGGAGTTGGAGGAGCAGGCATTCAACTGCATGTAACTTGTGCCAGGAAGTCGACATTTCTGCGGTTAAGCTTAGCGGCGTCAACACGCTAGCTTTCCCATCGGTGGCCGCGTCTCCCGTCGTGATAGATTCCGATGCGGTCGTGGACGGGACCATCCTCCGCGGCTCCAAGGCGGTCATTGACCTGACCCCCCCCCCCCCTTCGCGGTCTTCCCCATCAGGCGCTTGAGGGAGTATCCCACCTCAGCGATGCAGTGGCGCAGCTGCGGAACGATAACGCACGGTTGCGCAGGGAAAGCGAGCAAGCACCCGCACAACGAGCGGAAGCTATGGGCGCTCTTCAAACCGAGGTGCGCGTTCTACAAGACGAGCTTGCCAAAGAGCGCAAGCCATCATCGCCCACTTCTGCTGCACCGCCGGCGCACCCGTCCAAGGCAACGACGTATGGTGTGCGGACGGCTTCGCCGAAGACCGCTGACCATCTGCCGCGCTTACCTCCTCCTGGCCTGGATCGGCCTGCTTCGTCGAACGCTCCCACTGCTGACCAGTTGCTGTGTCTACCTGCTTCAGTGGACCTGTCACCTACCAGTCAGCCAACGTTGAAGCCAAGGTCAACACTCAGTGCTGGATGCTCTTGACACCGCTAGGATTGTTGCTGCTTCTCGTTCTGAGCGTCCTCGGGCTACCTTTGCGACAAAGCTTGCGCGTGACACCCATCCCTTACAGCCCGCCGCCTACCTATCAGCACTTGGTGCAAATCCCCTGTACTGCATTTGACTAAAAACCAAGTACGATTTCTACGCGTCATTTTGAGTGACTATTGATGAGGACCGCTATCAGCGTCTAAGGGATCAATCACTGTGGCCGCGCTCTTGCTTTTACAAGCCGCTTAGAGGAGAACTTTACGACACTATGATATTTAAAAATGTTCACCGAGATGAAAAAAAGGATCAGGAATGTGAGCGTTTTCTATCATAATGTTCGCGGATTGCGCACAAAGGTCGACGAATTTTTCTCCAATGTCATCTCATCTTGTTACCCCATCATGGCCTTAGCATAGACCTGGTTTTGCCCTGAAATACCATCTAGTTCCTACTTGACACCCACTTATCAAGTTTTCCGACGACACCATAATCCTTCTTCAGCGAAATCAAAGGACGGTGGCGTCCTGATTGCGGTCAATCAATCATTCAGATCTTTTCAGCGCCTTGATTTAGAATGTGCAACGGAATGTGTTTGGGCGGAGATCCTTTGGCGCTGGTAGTAATAAGCTATTAGTATGGAATTTCTATGTTGCGCCTCATATGAATATTGAATATGAATATGAATATTCATATGAATATGAATATGATAGCGGCTGAATATGAATATTCAGCCGCTATCAGCCCACGCTAACCATACCATACTCATAATGGCCAGGAAATGCCCGACGTATTAAAATCACCTAACTGGTGAAATTGCAACCCATTCTTTTTATCTGCCAAATGCAACTCATTACATTATCTTATATCTTTTACATCTCTGCGCCGATTTAACAATATCTTGAATTCTTGTGGCAATGTACTAGACCTATGCCTTAGTAACGCAGAAGCTGGGAATGCGTGCTGTGGCGACTTTCCCCTTGTTAAGCCAGATAAATATCATCCCCCGCTTCATATTTCATTGCAATTCGCGATACCTAGTAGGAGGAGAATAAAGAACACAGCGATACATTTATTTCTTGATTTCCGAAGCCTAGATTGCGTGGGTCTTGACCATCTTAATAATGCCGACTGGTCTTCAGTTGTAGAACTAGGAGATGTTAATGAACAAGTCGCGGCATTCACGAATATTATTCACGATGGAATGTAGAACTTTACGCCATTAAAGGTGCTAAACGCTCTAAATTTTCCCACTGGTGTTTTGTTGAATTGAGCATAGCTTTGAAGCTTAAAGACCCTGCTCACAGGAAGGCACTGCGTAGAAATCAGGAACACTGACAGATAGATTTTAAAGTTTACAAGGCACTCTCTAAACGTCTTTACAAGCGTGATCACTCCATATATATAGCACATGTGGAAGCTAGTACTTCTAAAAATTCAGAGTCTTTGTGAAGGCACGTTCTTGAACAATCATCCAACAATACGAAATAACATATCTCTCTACTTAGCGGCGAGAACCAACCTGTTCCAGATGCCGCCGGCACCTTCGCTTTATGCTTCGGATCTGTGTATGGTGAAGAATACAGTGACGGAGCTAGTGTGCTTTCAAATCACCCTTTCCTGGATTCGAGTCTATGGGTCTCAGAGGAACCTGTCTTTAAGATCATCAGATGCTTAAAACCGGCTTTTTCATGTGGTTCTGGTGAAATTCCACCTGTTTTGATTAAGACGTATGGGTCCTCGCTTGTTCCAATGCTTACTTGTATGTTTGATTATGCGTTAAAGACGAACACATTTCCAAAGGCTTGGAAAATTTCGTGGGTGGTTCCCGTCTTCAAGTAATGTCTAAACACTGCTGCGAGTATTTACAGGCCTATTTCTCTCCTATGCGCAGCATGTGAACTATTTGAGTCAACTCTGCACTCAGTAATTTGATCGTCTATTGAACATACTATCATTCCTCTGCAGCACGAATTCCTATCGGGATGCTCCACAACTACCAACCTCCTTAGCTTCATGATGCATGCCTCTCAAGCAGTGTGTAAGAGAGGACAGCTGAATGACATTTCTTTTAACCTCAGTAAGGCGTTTGACATTGTATGCCACAAAATACTCCTTCAAAAGTTGGCACAACTTGATGTACACCACTCTGTCATGCGCTGATAAGACGGTACCACACGACCGGTACTGCTACGTTAGCATAAATGGTCAGTTGTCAGAACTTTATGCGGTCAGAAGTGGAGTTCCTCAAGGTACTGTACTGCGCCCTCTTCTTTCCTTGCTGTTTATGAACGTTTTAGTAGTCATCCAAAGCTCTTCAATGTTGTTATATGCTGATGACGCGAAACTTTCCAAAGCGGTAAAGAAGTGGTAATGCTTACGCCGCTCTTCAGAAGGACATTGTGAATTTTGCGTCATGCTGTGCTCAGAACAAGCTTGTCATAAATGCATCCAAAACGAAAGTTGTTAGCTTCACGCCGAAGACTAACAGGATTTTATTTCCCTGTAGCATTGAAGACGCTGAGTTCATCGCCGCAAGCACAACAGACGAGGCAGCGTACACTTCGAACGCTCGGCACAATATATCTGGTGATGGGAGACTTCAAACAACCTGGGTCATTTATAACTTTATATAAGAGCGCATGCCTTCCAGCTCTTGAGTACGCCTCCGTGGTTTGGGGCGGCACTTGTAGGTCAAATTGTGAGCTTCTCGAAAATGTGCAAAAAAAGTTCACATCTATATTTACACATTGCATCTGTCAAAAGCCTTCCATCTTCATGCGGTTATAACACAGACACTCACGTTACCTACCCTCAACTGTGAACGCAACATAGTGGATGTTCTTTTTCTCCACAAGTTAATACATAGAAAAATCTGCTGCTCGCAGTCGCTTTCTAGTGTGCGCTTTTACATTCCGCAGAAAGGCACAAGGAAACAGCGTGCCTTAAAAATTATGGGGTTTTACGTGCCAAAACCCCTTTCTGATTATGAGGCATGCAGTAGTGGAGGACTCTGGAAATTTCGACCACTGGGGCTCTTTAATGTGCACCTAAATCTAAGTACACAGGTGTTTTTGCCCCCATCGAAATGCGGCCGCCATGGCCGGCATTCGATCGCGTGACCTCATGCTCAGCAGCCCAACACCATAGCCACTGAGCAACCACGGCTGGTAAACAGCGCGCCTTTCAGCCTTCAGATTTTTGTTACCCTTTATGTAGAGTGCAGGCGACATGTAACGCCCATTCAGAGTGTTTGAATGTCTCCAAGCCTAATTTTAATGTTTTCCTGAAAGGAGTTGCACAGAAATTTCAATAACTGAACAAAAACTCTCATATATGTTGTGCATTTCGTCATTCTGTAATCTTCTTTCTCTTTTTCCACTACTGCTTTGTATTCTCTTGGTGTACACATTTTATGCTCTGTTATAATGTGTATTCGCGAATTTCTTTTTATGTGTGCGCGCGTGTGTATGTGTGTGTGTGTGTGCGTGCACTGTGTTTCCTGTGCATTGTTGTGTCCAGTGCGCCAGCACCAAGACCCTTGAGGTTGTTTCTGGGCACTTTAATAAACGCACCTTTGATTAATTTGATTGAGTGATGAATATTGAGATAATAGGAGATTATAACGCGGAAAGGAGGGTGCTATTCGGGTCCCTCAAGAAGACAGGAGTTCCTGACAGTTCTCTTCAGGACATTGTTTTCCCGCGCGGGAACCGGTTGTGTAGGAAGGAGGTCTCTCACCTTTTATATTACCTACAGGACGCGGATTTGGCCTCCACATGGTGAGCTGAGGAGTGACCATTTGTAATTGTGAGGTCTGTATCTGATTATGTGGTTTATTTATTTATTGTAAGTGTGCATACGGTGCAGCAATTGCCGGCAGCAACTGCAAGGCTAATCCCACCAGTAGCCTACAACAACTCAACTCAACTCAACAACTTTAGAACTTGTGCCATGCCTTGCTTCGCCGAAATACTGGCCCAAAGCCAAGAGGTGCTACCTTCTGGCATGCTAAGCAAGTCACCTAATTTTTTCTCGCTCTTTTCGTGAGCAGCCGCATAAGATGTATACGATCGCTCGAAGTCACTGAATGTTTTATTACCGGGCGCGACAGGCCACGGTGCACGGCCTCTAATTAAACTCCCGCCGTCGGACAGCATACCTTACGACGAGAAATTAAAGTCGATTTATCTCTCCCGATCCAAATGGGCGCCAGCATTTTTATTCTACTGGCTATTAATATGCCTGCCGCATGTCCCGGGGCTCCCTTCTCCCCCTTTTTCTTTAATTGCTTTCGCTTTTCCTGACCGTTATTATTTCTACGCGTTTACTTGCTCTTTCATACACATCTCTATTGCGACTGTCTGTATTACTGCATCGCCTGGTCACAGCTGGTCGTACGATGTCCGTTACGTTAAGCTTCATCTGTTCGACATTGCCATTGAAGTTGGGACTGCCTTTCCCAATCTTTTTTTTTCTTTTTATTCAGATAGGCTGTTATGGTCTCACTCCCGTAGTCGTTTTGATGTATGCCGGAGCTGCCGGAATCCGTCCCTGAAATCCGAGAGGGAGTTGCTAGGACGTTATCAAGCAAAAAAAAATCGCATTGCCCAGCGATGTCTCAGAACACCGGACGCACAGATTGCCGGGCAATGATCGTACCTCTGAGCCATGCCGCCAACACTGCAGCAAATAGTACTGCGATCGGCTAGACGTCAACGGCACGGTAGGAAAGAGGGGGAAGAGAAAAGGCCGTGTCTGTCTACTTTTTTACCATTGGGGAACGCCACCTAGAGGGAGAGAAAGGAACAAATTAAGGCCAGGGAAGTTAACAAGAGAAAAAAAGTATCGTTTGCTACCCTGCACGGGGGAAATGGAACAGAGAAAAAAGATAAAAGGGGCAAAAGATTGGTATAGGAGCCACCGAAATGTACAAGAAAGGCTTGAAATACTGACTGACTTTCGCAAGGTGCGCGAAGCAGACAAACATTTCCACTGGAAAATGTTCGTGCTATTTGACTGACTTAATGTTTCTTATCGAAAGAAGATTGCTCGTACCGCATCTGGGTATATGTTGCATCAGGTACCACAGGAAATGGCAAGACTTACTGCGCAACACTTTAAAAATACAGCGCCAACATATCGTGGCACCGTTTCGCGTTATGGGTGAAAATTTTATTTAGTTCATCCGATCGGTTTTTTTTTAATACGTCTTTATTTCTGCGTTTAATAGGCCAAGCCTTGCGGCAGAAAAGGGATGCTCTATAGGGGAGGGGGACCGGTGCTCTCTTCATCCTCGAGGTGGAGTGGTCCCGAGGTCGGCTCTGCAAAGAGGCGGCCAGGCCCTTCCTTGTCCCTGAAAAAGTCCAAAAAAGCACTCCAAAGCTGGACTGAGTCCTTGAGCCCGATGTGCAATGGCGGGTCGAGCCACTCCTGCAGGGCGCCAGGTCGGTTCCCGCCCAGGGAGCGTATTGTCCTTTCTCGAACCGTGTCAAAGGCAGAGCAGCTCCACAGAAGATGTTCGGCAGTACCTCTGGATGGACACGCCGGGCACTTAGGGCTAGGGTATGAATGAGTGCGGGTTGATGAGGTGTAGCCTTGCTGGTGACAGAAGCTGGTCGGTCTGGGCTCGGCGAAGAAGAACCGCCTCATAACGTGCATGCCTCGTACTCATCATTTTACGTCAAGCGCTCGCACGTTTGGTGACAAAAAAAGAAGCATGTAGGATTCTTTTCTTTTCTTTCTATTGCGGTAGCAATTATATGCACACTCCAGGCGCATTTTTGCCCTCGCCGTGAGGTTCCGCATGAGTGAAAGCGTGTGCCGGCGAACGCGGTTCAGTCTCGCGTGCCCGAGCGAGGAACGCGGCCCGGATGCGTGCCCTCTCCTGCGGCGCGCGAGACAGGAGCGTGAGGCGAGCGAAGAGGGGCGTTCTTCTCCGGTGGCTGCTACACTGCCTTGATGTCCTCCTCGCCCTCCCCTTCGTACAGAGTAGAGACAACCGCGGCGTCTACTACGGCGTTGGCCACGTGAATCGCGAACGCCGTAGGGAAGCGTTGCCGGTGTTCGTGTGTCTTGAAAGCGATCTGCGAAATGTCTGAAGTGCGCACCCACTAGAGTGTACTTAATTCTAGCACACTCTAGCGCCCACGCGGGCCTCATCTTCAAAGCGATCTGCGATGTTTGCAGAGTGCGCTTAGTGCCGGTAGCTTCGTATGCGCTGTGCTTTCGACTTTTCGTTCGCGCTGAAGCCAGGCATGCATGTAGGTCAATTCGCTCGCTGCTGCCGCGATGCCCCACCCCACAATTTTAACAGCCAGTTTCCGCACTCATCAAGCGAGGTGTGTCCATGTTTACCTGTGCGTGCGTGACGCCGTGCTGGTTAATTTAGTTAAAACATTTGGACGGGCTAGTTGCTTTGAATCAATGGTAGCATAGGGAAGCGCGACTGAACAAGGACGTAGGTAGAAGCAGACACACAAAGATAGCACTGCCTCTGTTTGTTTCTTTCGAATTTCTCGTTGAGTCACGCTTACACATTCTGTCATTGTTAATTTAGTTAGTAAGCTAATGTTTACATGTTTATATGGCTGATAAAAGTACTATCCATACTTGGTACAGCTATCTACTAATTTGCTCTCGCAATCGGTGCTTCGTCTTTTGGGCGGAAATGCAATTTTCTTTTTTTTTTGCGTTTCAACGTAACAGCGCGCTTCTCCGGCCATGCTCCCGTAATCCCCTGGTGAACCTGTCGCTGTCTAAGATGCAAGCTAAGGCTTAGTTCTTCTTCATGGAAGGCAGAATTTAATTTCACTGGGTTGTAACACTACCCTGCCGCCCCTGTATACAACTTACCCACTTACAGAACATTCGCGCAGTTCGACTCTTCAGATTCGCTTTCGAGGAACTCGCTCGTGAATATTCATGACCTGGTCCAGAGTCTTCTAAATATTAGCCGTACGCGACGGCAAGAATAACAAGATAGCCATGCCATCGCCCGTCGCCGTTCTACCATCGGCATCAAGGCTGCGGCTGTCGTGACACACGCCGTCGCTGTAATCTATTTTTGTTTATGCGTACCTCAAAGGTCCAAAGGCATTACGGGAGGTGTAGTTATAACAATGACAGTAATACTCACAAAAACACGTTGTTCCGTCCGGTGATGCTTTACGCAACTTCGAACAATGCCGCAGCGGATGGCCAGCTACCAGGAAAAAGCTTCTCATAACATCAACTCCCGCACTGCGTCGATTCGCGCAATTTTTTTCTTCCTGTGCTTACATTTATTGTTTCTCTAGAATTATTGCGAAGTTTGCCAGTACAGCCATCACGCCTATTTCAGACGAAGTGAAGAGCTGATTTTTTGAAGACCGTTTGTAGGATGCTGCCAAAGCTTTGGAAATACTGACGCGAAGGTTCTCATTTGGTTTCCTTTTATTATCATGGTTTTTACACTTCTGACTTCCCAGCAAGGTCTTTGTCTAGCACGATGAAACTTGTTATGTGGCAGCGAAGCCAGGGTAGAGACTGTGTTCCTCGTTTCCTTGCCAGCTTGTTTCCACTCTGTTATGTTGTCTGTGTTCCCGCTTGAGGATACTGAAGTGCACGTTAGGTCTTCGTAAACCTTAAGATGTCGCAGTAAAGAATGAACAATTCAGGCAACAACTTGATTCGGGCGGGTTGGTTAATCTTGAAGGGTTATTGACGCAGCGCAGTGGACGAGTATGAAAAAAACACACACAACAACACTAGCGGCGTTCTTTTCTTTCTTCTTCCTTTTTTGATAATAGGACAAACCCCTGTGAAGGAGAAATCTGTAGTGTCAACAACTTGCCTTCGGGGGCTGATCCCTTCGTGCTGCTTTAATACACCTTCATTTGAACATCAACCAACTCCCCCAAACCAAATAGTTAATACTACAGATTTATTTTATACTGGACTCTGTGCTATCATAAAAAAGAGGAAAGAAAGTCAGTTCTAGTCCTGTTGTGCGTTTTTTTTGTTCTCGTCCGATCGCGCTGCTTAAATATACATTCAGTTCGGGGAAGCATCGTTGGAAAAGCTCTGTGACGTTACTGATTTAATTTTATGACACAAGCATTTTTATTTACGCTCATAGAACAGTTTCGCGGTACACTAGGGGCAACAGCACTCGTATAAAATATATGAAAAATATTTCATTGAAGCGAAAGAAAGCGATATCGGGTGGTATATATATATATATCATTAGCAGCTGCTTTTGCGCAGCTGACAGAAGGCACTCGAAGAACAATAAGGCGCAGCGGCCTCATTACGTAGCATTTATGCAGAAAAGAAAAAGTAATGAGCAGAATCATGAGTTTCGCAGAGCCGTTTCCGCCTGGTTGGGCACTCTGATTGGGAAACTAATTTGCTTCGGCGCTTGCGCGTGCGTGCTCGATTTCTTGCTTACCTCCTTAAGGCCTGGCAACTAATTTCCACAATGTTTCACCAATTTGAGCTTTGTTCCACAGGCGTCCTTTTTTTCTGCTGATTCTTTAGTTATTTGCGTTTGTGTGACAATGGTCTCCGGACTCGCTAATGCCAAGGCAAACAAGCGCAGATATATATGATTCTGTATTCGCAAATAGCAGCACAATCGCTCCGCAAGCTGTTACGCTTGGTTTTCGAGGTTTAGCTAATCGTTGTCTTGTACTTTCGTACTCTAGCTTGTATCGTCCCTTCCTTTTTTTCTTTTCTTTTTCTTGTAAAACGCGTCGCTATTCAAGTATGAACTTTCCACCAAATAACGCCGCTTGCTGTAGTGCTGAACGAGATTTAGCTAACTAATTAAGCTTAATATGTATAGCAAAATCGTAATTCTTGATTACAGCATTCCTCAGAAAGGTTAACGAGCGTGCAAAAGCAACGGCAGAAACATGACGTATACCGGAGCCATGTGTCAACTGCGCTGCAGTTATTAGATGGTTTCAGATTAGGGTACCCAAGCGTTGTGGCCACCACCTATGCAGCGCTGTCAATGTATAGTCGCGGTTGCAGTGGCATTTCTTGAAGTATAGAACCAACTGTGAAAGGTCAAATAAAAGAGATACCTTTTAATAACAGATAGTAAATTTGCACGCGAAAGGTGTCTGTCTACCGGGACCAAATAGTGTACACGTGCGCTAGTTGACACTGAAATGAGCCGATGCGATCCAAAATGCATCCAATACGAGAGGGCTTCTTTTTCGTATTTGCCCGAGCATCGTGTGCATGCGTGAATGACGAAAACTATATCTGAAATGAAATTATGGGCTTTACGTGCCAAAACCACTTTCTGATTATGAGGCACGCCGTAGTGGAGGACTCTGGAAGTTTCGGTGACCTGGCGGAGGACGACATCTGAAGTCTTTTGCTGGAGGCGTTCTAGAGATCTGGGGACGTCTTTCTAGGGATTTTGCTCAATCCCCTGTAAACACCACTGATACTTCAGTTTAAACGGGATCATAACCATCGATGCAGAGTCCGTAATGGCGAAGTGGTGGTTCTTTTCGTTAGTGGGTGCCCTGAGTCACTGTGGCTCACGGACCATAAGGTTTGGTGCTTCGCAATGCGTCTTCGGCACTCTGCCAGTGCTTGCCTCGGTCGTAGGCGACGGGAGAAGTACTACCGGCGTCAAATGAAACGCGAGCAGTGGTGCGAGTGGCCTAAGCATAACTGGAAGGCACAGTGACCAGTGATCACCATTGACAGGCGCGCACAACCAGTTCCCCCTACACTGCGATATTGTTACGGGGATGTCGCGAGTATAGAAAGACTATGATTACAATGCATGTATATATATATATATATATATATATATATATATATATATATATATATATATATATACACGCACACAGGCTGAGTCAGAGTAGTTAAGATGGCTGACCACTGTCAGGATTGGGGGGTCAATCCCATCACTCGTAATCAGTTGTCAAGATTGGAGTCGGGCATGAATTAGATGGTAGCTGGCCCATGCCGTCATCCAACTTATCCACACTGAGGACGTTGTGGAAGAGAAGGACTGCTTCTCATCGAGAACGAGGAATGTGGATTTATTTACAGTATCTACATAAGGACGTTGCATTTCATCAGTCTAGCATGACTGCGAGAGAAAGTACACTGAGCAGCCGCACAACAGCGATTTATAAACACTCGGGCCTCCCTCAACCCCAAGGTGAGGGAAATGTTCGACTAAGCACCGTAGACGAGGGCTTACGCACACACCTCTTTGCGCGAGGTTCACGGTCCCCAACCGAGGCCAGACGGTCTTCGCAGAACTCGGGGCTGACGTCAGGAACGGTGCTTGGGAAGGGGCCTCGAACTACGTTCCCTTGGGGACCCCCTTGTTCACAGCAGACCAGATCGGTGGTGGCGGGTTCCGTCACAAAGCCCGGTTCGTCGAACTAATCTGGGCAATCCAGCGACGCAGATTGGCGGACGTCTCGCATTGTCCTGCGGACACAGTAGACTTAGTGAGGCCGTATGGCTAGAGGGTTGCGGTGGCGTTCCAAGAAAAGTTGACGCCGCTGTCCCAACTGGCTGGCAAAACTTGCACCTCAGCGGGCCGTTCTTAACAGCGCCTCCGTGGCCCGGAAAATCTCGACTGTCCAGCGCTGACAACCGCTGGGCAGGAAGAGAACGGCCGGTGGCCAGGGGGTGACGCCTTGGCTCGCAGCGACCACTGTGTAATGATATCACCACCCCAAAACATCCAACAAGGACAGGCAACTGCAAAACGAAACCCACAACACGGCTCTGCGCCGAGATGACGTACCTTGGATCTCACTTACCCTGTCACTGGCCTGTGACAGGGTAATTAAGAAGCCCAACTCCACAATTATTTTGCACTTATGACTCTACCTCAAAAAAGAAAAAAAAAAGTCAAGCAGGGCAGATTAGGGATCGACAATGCACGAGTAGAGTTCTGTATAGGAAAGCACGTCTAATCTTTGTGTCAATAATCAACGCCATGACAACCGGTCAGGAAAGTGGGTGCCTCATGTCACTTCACTTCAGTCGACAGCTATTATTCCTGTATGACACAGGTTCCTGTATGAAATATATAACGAATGGTGTGGTGATAAATACTCTGATTAGCGGGTGGAAATCTGACGATGCAGTCGTTGAAACGGCGTGGGAATCATAAGTAGTAGATGAATTTCCTTGAAATCTTTTAAAGGCTTTTTTACGACTTCGATAGCCCAGCGTAGTGAAACTCCTTTCTTCTTTTTGCTCTTTTTGGTCATGTTCTGCTTGCTCAGCAACGACATTTCAACGTTTCTTGAGCGACTAAGTATTCCAGGTTCACAATTAAATTGTTTTAAAACGGACTTCAATGACACGAAACACCTTGGTATTTGTGATAAAGTCTACATGTTGTTGAATCAATGTGATCTTCGAACTTTTACTTTCTCTACAAATAAGAATCTTTCTATTTACGACAACTTTTGTTTGTTTTACTTCTTTAGGTAGTTGGAACAATGATAAGACTACACGTAGGTGCATTATTAAGCCTTTGAGGCCAATGTAAAAATTTCAAAGAAATTTTATTATGGAGGTTGTTTGAAGTCAGAAGGATGAATTTTAGACAAATTTATTTAGTACCTCTATTCGCTGTTGTTTCTTGGCCACGATAACAAGGAGCACGCAGACAATGACAGCATATCTCAATCAATCAGTCAGATACATATTTCTAGAAAAGTAAAAGCACAAAGAGATAAATCGTATCGCAGCTGCGCTTCGCAAGAGTTGCCACGTCCTAAGTCATCGTACTCGTCTAAAATTATTTTTGTCGCTTCCCATTTACTGACGACAGCATGAAAAAAGTATGCTACGGGAAGTCCAGTTATCCGGAACATCAAAAATAAACGTTAGCTACGAAGAATGTTAGATAAAAACTAAAAGAAAAACAGAAGCGAGATCTGTAGAAAGAAGCAGATGTCGGAGAAATAAGCGCATCAACTATGCATAGTGAAAAAAATTTCTACACTTTTCACAAATTCTGAAAAGCATTAGGGTAATCGCAGTGTAACCACACAAAATCTCTTGGACAGTAGCAGTAAGGTTACAAATATAGTCAACATGCCCCATGCATGTGTACACACTATACACACTTGAGCACATGTCTCGTACTTTTATGCGGTAAATGCAAAACAAAGCATTTGCGATAGGTCACATTGGGCTACGCTGTTAAGGTGCTACACGGACGACGCGTAAAACGTTTTCGCAGTCACTGAGCAGTCCCTGTCTTTCTGCAATGCATCTGGCGCTCTTAGGCGAAACTCCGTGGAGCAACAGAGTCGCAGCGGCTGGCGCAATAGCGTTTCGCTGACGTACGCCTAAGTGCATGTACAAAATCAGATACAAAATTTGCCACACACCATCGGCTGACCGAAATAGCGGCCACACCCATAACACGTTCCGCCGAGAAACTCCACGGAGCGCAACTTGCGGTATAGGCTTACGGCAAGCTGCCGTTCCAGACGCGCTGAACTTTCCTTTGATTGGATATGCAGCCCGGGCCTGTGAACATGTGAGCAGCCCCAGCGCGTCGTGTCCCGCGCTCCCAGCGATGTTGGCTTCATTCCACGGACTGCCTTCGTTCGCCTGTGCACAGCTGATTTTCCAGAGCCCCGTATAGAGAGCGCGATAGCGATGCCATGTGTCGCGCAGAGGTTTCGGTGTTTGTGCGTCTCCGCTGCCCTCCCAGCCGCAGTCACGTTTCTCCTTCAGCGTTCCTTGCTCGACAAATTTTCGAGCGCGTCGCTGCGTAGATGTGGGCGCGGTTACTTGTCCGTGCCTACTCGTGGCGGGGCATTGCGTAACGGAAAACTGCGAGCTTGGATTCGCGCCTGGCCTGTCACGCGCGAGTTCAGCGTTTTCGACGCCTGTGCCGACTGCGAGTATCTCTGAGTCCTGGGACTGCACCTTGGCCTGTTTCAGCAGTTCTGTGCAGTGAGCTTAACGTGCTTCCTCCTCCTTCTCCTCATCTTCCTCCAATTTCATGCAGGTCAAAAGGCAATAGTTGTTCCTTAGACATACGGCTTCTTTTATCGATTGTTAGTTTCAGCTTTGAATGCTTTGTTGAGATAAGGTAGAGCTAAGGTTATCGCTTCAGTATTTTTATGTCGAAAGTCCACTCCATGCCGCTGCTTCCGGACACACTGTGCAATCATTGAGATAGGTGTGAATGTGGACGAAGCATCTGTTATCAGTATAAATGCGTTTAACAAGACCGCCTATGCAACCGAACTCGAAGCAAAGGCAACCAAGCAACCAGGTGTATCGCAAGTCTGTAGCGTTACCATATTTCTAGGTCTTGAGCTTGCCCGTCTTTAGCTGTGGTCAATATGATATGATGTATACAGAGACACAGCGTGGCTTTCGTGGTCGACGACAGAGCAGTTTAGTATGCCTCGGTTTACAGTACTGGCGCATCGGGATGGATCATCCGGGGTACCAGCAATGATCAGTTCGTGCATATTCACCGACGCGCGTTTTCCTCGTGGCAGGCAGTTCCTCCACTACAGTCTTAACCACAAATATATTTAACTCTAAACAGTTCAGACAAGCTCACTTACTTCAGTCTCCATCACGTCAAATCAAAAAGAAAACCGTAAACTGCCACAGTAATTAAATATTACAGTGTGATTACATTCCAAGGATCCAGCAACAGCGTGTACACTATGTGCGCTTTTTTTTCGAGTGCAGCTATTATTAACTTCCAGCGCAGTGTGTCCATTAGGGCTTCTTCATGTGCGTCGCTGGTGCCGACAATTCATGCATTCGGTGGATAATATACTGTCCTTGCTAAAAATGTGAGTCAGGTGACTGGAGCACGATGCGCCGGCTTTTAGTTATATACAAGTCGCCTGATGTAACCCGTAGTCGAGGATTTACTGTGAACAAGTGTGTCGACTAGGTCGTCCTGCACCTTGAAAAAGTTGTTGTTTGTCTGTAAATTGCTGCTGTCGTCTTTCTTCCTCCCTCCTCCATGCCATTCCCTCTTCGTTACTCTTTCTCTCTCTCTTCCACCTTATGGTAAAGATGTCTGCGTTATTTGATCGCCTTTTTTTAAATTTCGACCTTAAATGAAGTATGACATTATGCAAAGGAGACATTGGATTGTGTTTAAATAGACAGTAAAATATGTGTAGAGGTAGAAACAAGAACGAGTGGCAAAATTATGAAGTCAACTATAGTTCGAGAAATGTCTGCGTGAATATACGACATTTTTATTCCTTATCAAGTAGACTTCCTTGTTATTATATCAGTATTAGTATTTTCTTTTAACCATGGCGCAATAAGAATGTTGCATGACCTAGAAATTGCAGTGGACTTACCGGATCGTAAGCGTATAGGCAGATGTGGGAGGACCGCTGTCTTGCAGCTGTTTTCACATTAGAAAACAACATATATGGCCTGCACGTATATAAACATGACTGTAGAAATTTGATAAAAGAAAACTAGCAGAAACCGTGCACTATGCCTAATCGCATACATTCAATCACTTTTTGGGATATGGGGAGGGAAGGCTGGTTATTATGCAGCAGCTGCTATAGTCAATTTATGGAAAAACGACGATGATTAGCTCGTGTGCTGCTTCATGGGGTGAAATATGTCTCCACATACCTGCAAGGGACTGCTGCTACATAAGCCATCCATCCCTCAGCCTTCCAAAATAAAAGAATGTCTGTCTATACAGCTTCTTGGTGTTCTACTTACTTTCGTTTTTCTTTCTTTCCTGCAGTTATGCGATATGGATAAGTGTGGTTATCTGTTCTTGTTGCTTTCCAATATAAAGACAGTTGTGAGACAGCCTTCACCCTGCGTTGAACTTCACTGTCATGCACGCATCGTTATCTAGCGCTGTAATTTTGTAGCTTTGAAGCGGCTCCAACTTGCCGCAGCTTTTCATTTGCTTCCGAGAAAGATATATCCTCGTCCGTTAATATAAATATCATTTCCCTATCACCAACACCGCAGCCGCCATATCAATGCTTTTACCTCTTCCTTGCAGTGGACTGAAAGGTCGTCCTCAAAAAATACTTGCATGGCGCATGCACTGTGTCACTGCCTAGCTCGCCTCTCATACCACCGGACTCTGTAGTTAAAGAACTTACAAAAAAATAACAATAATGAGACGCCTTTACGTGGGGATTCCGATGGAGAATAAAAATTCGAGGAAGCAAAGCTTTCTCGGAATACTTTCTTCGTGGCATTGCGCAACGTACAAAGTGCTAATTCTTGACGCTAAAGCAATTATACTTAGTTGAGAAAGCCGCCAATTTTATGAAAGCATCTATTTCCTTAGCCAAAGATTGTCGAATAAATGATATTGAATTCTATGAACTTCTAACAAGAGATAGAGTTCAAGCAGAGTTAAATTTCATGACTATTTGGCCAATACCTTCCAGTCCAACAACGTAGCTGTTCGACTTCAGTTTTCAGAATAAACTTTATGAGCCTGGCAGGAACTTTTATGTCGTTCGTTCAGCCCAAAATATCGCCAAGTTAGCACTTGTGTTAGCTTGCGACATAGCAACTAGATCAGACGGAGTGCAAACATTCCTCCGATTTCGCAAGCCGCTTTCAATATAAATCTCGCCTCTCTGGTCTCTATCGCAGGGCAAAACAATTGGAAGGTATATGTCGCCAATATATCACAGTGCAGAGACCAATGCCCGTAATATATTTGATGGATTTTTTCTTGCACAATGACGACACTTTCAGAAACCTTTGAGTGGCGCAAGGCCACTGGGACAGCATCCATAAGTACTACAACCACAGCGCATGCAGCTGAATCAGTCGCGTTTCTAATGCAGCCACGCAGAGCCCTGAATGTAGGTTTTGGTGCATTTATTCAACTTACCATCGGCACGTCCGAAAAGTATTTCAGTCTAGCCTCCTGCGTTTCGCGACTTGTGTTCTACGATGAAAAAACTATTGAGGCTACTGCACTGCTCGTGTGCCGCATACTTCAACCCATTTTCAAAATGTCTGCAAAGCACAGCACGTCAGCACAGCAATGACAAGGGCTTACTTTCCGTGGCAACTTTCGTGTATAG
Source organism: Dermacentor albipictus (assembly GCF_038994185.2). NCBI lineage: Eukaryota > Metazoa > Arthropoda > Arachnida > Ixodida > Ixodidae > Dermacentor > Dermacentor albipictus. The sequence continues at coordinate 382,535,775 of NC_091821.1, read as the reverse complement.
ACCACTACCAATATTTCGCTCTTTTCTGCTCTCTTCGAGTGCGTTCTCTGCGTCAGTTGTTTCGACCGCGCCCGTTCTCCGAGGCGCTAAGGCGGTATTACAGTCATTTGCACTTTGTTCTCGATGAACACACGGTCATCGACCCTTGTTTAATCGCTGCTCATAGGATATCTCTGTACACAGTAGATCATACAGAAACACTAGAAATATTTTTGTAGCGTCTTCCGTCATCTTAGCGTCTCTCATATTACCAGTGTAGTGTTCGAGTGTATTGGAACCTGCAAGGCATTACGCGCCGTTTACTCTGTTTGACTGCTACTGATTACGCTAATGTACCATCCCTTTCGCACAAACTTTGCTTGGGAGGCAACGGGAAATTTTCTTCCTTCTTTTACACATACGTGCTTTAGTCGCCTTTCCAACTTAAGCGCGCTACTCCACTTTCTCTGTCGCAGCAATAATTATTTACATATACTGGAACGTTTATCGTTTCTTTAATGACCATGTGAACGCGACTTGGCCGCAGGATACTTACTTCACAATGAATTTAATGCGTGTTAAGTTTACCCATATTATGTATACATAACTGCTAGTAGGAAGCTGCGTTGAAGAAGCTCCATTCACGTACATAGAATGTAACTACGACGAACACAAATGTTTGTTCAACCGTACTTGCTTAGCCACAATGTTTGCCACAGAAATTTATCGTTAGGGTCGATCCACTGACATGAACCTTTTTATTTAATCATGGTACTGGGGCGCAGCTCGCACTGCGATACCGGAAACTGCCCGTAAAAAATTATGAGCCAATTTCATCTCAATATGTATGTATATCACGCATAAGGTGTATTCGTGTCTTTACGTGCGCACAATTGATATTGCAGCAGTTAACACTATACCAGAGCAGGTGTCGTCAGTGTTTCTTTGGTACACGTTCCGCCGATTTCACTCTTTGGTTATGGTATCCTGCAGCAAAGCACGTGGTCCAGAATTAGATTCCCGACCGCGGATGGCGTATTCTGATAGGTGCGGAATGCAGGAACACCCCGGTACTTAGATTTATTTGTTCGTGAAAGAAGCCTAGGGAGCTCAGAATTGATCCGTAGCCTGCTACACCATCCCTCAGGGTATACTAGGAGCGTTTGAAACATTTAAAATTTAATTAATCAATCGATCAGCCAATTAAACAATCTTAACAAACATACGTAGTGACAACTGAGATTAAACATGGTCTGGCACGGGAAGGGGATACATTTTACGCCGGCTCCGTAAACTTCGAATAATTGCCGGCGCTTTTTCGACGGGAGCCACAAAATTCACATCTCAGGAAAGGCAGGAAGACCCAAGAATCACCTAGACCCCTAATAAACCACGTGGGCTATTTCACGAGGCCATTTAAAATAGTTTTCCACGTTGATCGGGAAGCCTATGCCCAACGATAGCGTCCCCATCACCATGTATCCCCAGCCACGACAGCTCACAGGTGGAGCCTAACGCCGCGATCAGAGCCTGAGAAGACCCCTCTGCTCGGCTGTCGCAGAGCACTGAGGCTAAACATGGATGCTGTAAATGGAGAGGGTGAAGATATTCAACCAGAATAGATGGACCGAGGTTACTGGTTCGAAATTAAAGGAAATCGTCGAAGTGATAAAACACCACTTCAGCGAGCTAACGAAACTACTTGGAACAGGAGAAAGGGCAATCGGCAGATCCGACACTTATTCGCCGCTAGCCGCATGCCACACTTAGCAGTGGACGACTACAGGATCACTATTAGAGCAACAGGCGGACTCAGCGTGACCGAACACGGTACAGACCGCATTCACCACAGCGTACGACGTGGTGCAAATGTTCAACGTACAGCGGCTGAATAAGATAATATTTGCCTCAACCAGAAGCGGAACATTATATTCCTTAGCACACAATGAAAAGAAAGAACCATAGAATACGTCGCAGTAATGACTAGTCTGAGCATTAGGAGCAAGGATTGGGAAGCCTGTGCCTTTCGCGTTGTGCCGGAGAACACCTCGAAAGGAGCCATTCGAGGTATCTCTGCCAATGAAAGCCCGGAAGACATCGTTATGAAGCTGGTCACTTCACGTAACCACAGCGCCCTCCACGCCAAGCGCATGGTCAATGCAAACAACGTCATCGTCACTCTCAATGGACATTAAATCCCTAGCTATGCCAACTACGGAGCTGCGCTTGTTCGACACGCATTTTACAAGAAACAATTTGACATCTGTTACGAATGCGGAAGACTTGGACATCGAGCGGACGTATGCCCCAATCCTTCTGACAAAATTTACCGTATTTGCGGCACCAAGAATCCAAAGCAAGACCAGCAATGCAAAGCCGGAATGCCAACTATGTGGAAAAGACCAAACGATGCCAAGCAAGGTACTGGATCCCATACTTCGTCAAAAGACGAAGATGGGAACGTGCCCGGAAAGAGGAACAACTAGAATACAACTAAGTCGACAAACAAAGAAGCCCAAATACAGCCATCAGGAACAGAGCTCGAGGAGCCTGAAGCAGATCATGTTGCAGCAATCGACCAAGGCCATGGGGCACACCTCGCAGTGCCAACCCCACCACGACACCCCAGGCCAGTGAAAACAGCAAGGGCACTACGAGCAACCACATCACCGGACCACCATAACAAGTGAGCTTGGATGATGTGTCTTTCAGGGCGCGCGCAGAGGCAGAGGCTGCACCTAACAAGAGAAATAGAAAGTTAGCACAAAACCTAGCAGAGATGAAAGGAATGATGCTACATCATCATTAGCGTAATGTTGCTCTAGAAGAAGAAAACAGTAGACTGCGGAAAGAAAACATTACTCTTAAAGCGGGCGAGGTATCATACTATGTAGCATACTGAGGACAAAGAGGCAGATATGAAGCAAGAGGCTAACTCGCCAGCCAAACGCAAAGCCACGGACGATAACCAGACGGTAACAGTTTAAAAGGCCAAATCCGTTAAACCTCTTAAGAAAAGACAGGATAAGCTCGAAAGCAAAAATTGACATTCTAGAATGCGTACGAGACATCAATATAGATACACACTTTAAAGACCTGGGCACACAAATGACCCAGCAAATTACACAGGCTATCACGACGCAAATAGAAAAAAAAAATTAACACAGTCGCTACAAAATTTACCGGCATTCAATCTCGTATGAAGACGTGGGGAACACAAGCCAGTGGAGGAGGCCCCATCAAAACAACCAGTAAACCGTATAATAAACCTTTCACAGCTACGGTGGAGGGAAGCGGAAAACTGTAAATGTCACCATGGATCGACATGACCATTACACTATCTGGCAATGGAATGGTCGCGGATACTGTAGCAAATCATCCAAATTAAGTTTCATTATAATAAAGAACTTCCTGATGTCATTATCCTACAGGAGCCACACTGTAATGTCAAATTCACTAGGTACAGCTCATTCTGCCGTGCCGACGGTGAGACGAGAGCTGTCACCACTCTAGTCACAAATAGCTACGTGGCTGTTCAGCATGATACAGGCATTGCGGATGTAGACAATATAATAATCGAGTTCATACCCACTAGGAAAAACAGTCAGAGCTCGTTTGTCTTTATTGTTTATAGTAACCCAAGAAACAAATTTCCTAATTTCCGATCACTTCTCCGCAAGACCCTCACTTTCGTAGAAGGCAGATCCATAGTAACAGGCGGGGGGGAGTGATATTTCAACGTTCAACACATTGCATGGAGGATACAAATTTGAAAACTCGAAAGATACGTATGGCTAGACGCACAACAAGAGGGCCTTACCCTCATCACAGACCCATCAACGCCTACGAGGCGGGGGTCTAGTTTTAGTGTGGACACTACGCCAGATCTCACCTCAACGAAGAACATTAGTTATCAAGGTATATTAGGTATCGGTAGGTATATTAGGTATCGCGGCCTTGATCCGAACAGGATGAAGTCCGCGATCCCAATATCCTCAAAATCCTTGTTAAAGCAGGGCTACGCAAATCTAAGGGCAAATAACTCAAAATTGTAGAGTGGAATAAAGACAGACAAATTCGCAAAAAAAAGAATAACTCTATCACAAGACATCGTGGAATGGAGCGCGCAGCTTAAAGAGGAAGTTAACTCAGTCACACAAGTAAAAGCCAGGACGCGTAAATAGAAGAGGTAGACAGTAAACTCCTATATATGTGGAAAGCTGAAGGTCTCCTGAGAAGATGGAAAACTCAGAGGCACAACAGGACGCTCCAACGCAGGTCAGCCCGGCTTAACAGAGATATAGAAGCATTTGCACAACAGCTCTGTAACCAACAATTGGAAGCAACATGCCCGATATCGATAATCAGTTAGAATTTTTCTGAACGTAGACCTTCCTCAGGCACTTCTTGAATCTTGAAAAATGTAAAGCCACATACAGACAAAACAAAAACAATATCTTACATTCATATAACAAAGTTGCAGAATTTTCCACACAATGTTCCTCCTAAATTCCGAACAAATACGCTCTGGTCTCTCCTCTGCGCGTCTTGCCTGCATGGCCGAAGATACAGTACTGCAAGTACCTGCTTGTCAATTGAATGCAAGAGCGGCTATTGCATATTCGTTCTGCCTGTGCCTGCCGCGGACGACTGAATGCACTGCATATAGGCAACCTGCTTTCGCCCGTTATTTGTAGCGTGTGCGAACATCCCTTATGTCTTCGCACGCAGCTCGGCTCTAGTTACTTCGTCTTATGACCATTTCGAGAGGGCGAGAAGTTATGTGTTGCGAAGACCTTCGAACCACAGCAGCCATACGCAACTGAAGTACCTGATTACATACGCTTTATATGTGATCTCTTTGTATGAATATCCTCGAGTATACCTGCCCCTGTGACACCCAAACGTTTTCACTGTGTATCGTTCTAATTCGTTTTCCTCAGATCTTCAGCTACACGTAACATTACCGCAGGGTTACCCCGACGTGAATGGAATTTATTGTGCCGTCTGTGGCTCGGCCTCAAATTTAAAATTTCATATACAGTGCTCGTAGAAATGGCCGGCAACCCCACGTACAACATATCCAGCTGCGATGAGACGCTCACATACGTTATATTTGTCTACTCGCGTTGTTGTTCCGAGAGGCCTATCATCTAAAAAGGACTGGACAGACAGGATAATTGTCCACTGTCAGAACAATACGTTCTACGGCAGTGCTCCCAGAGGAACTCCAGCACCGAAGGGTATATGCGCGCTTGCTCAGGTTCCCGAGGCCTACGGGCCTACGGGGTAGATTTTAAGAACGATGCCTTCTACCGATCGTAGTGTTCGCACTTTTCTTGCGCTAGTCTGTCTTTCCATTCCCCTAGCCTTTCCTTCTTTCTTTCTTTCTTTCTTTCTTTCTTTCTTTCTTTCTTTCTTTCTTTCTTTCTTTCTTTCTTTCTTTCTTTCTTTCTTTCTTTCTTTCTTTCTTTCTTTCTTTCTTTCTTTCTTTCTTTCTTTCTATCGCCTTAGCCCTTCCCCCGCGCAGAGTAGCCAACAAGGACTATTACTGGTTAATGTCCCCTGCTTTTTATGCATCTCTCTCTCTGTCTCTCTCTCTCTATTTCTCTCTTTCTCTCTCTCTCAATCTCCGGCGTTCATTAAGATCAACAGATAGCGAACCACCAGAAACACGCATCGCATGTTTCCTTAGTGTGTATTTTTGTACTATGCTGTTTCTTCTAGTGCAAATGCATCTGTACCTGACTGCCACGCGTTCAGAGCTCTCATTTAAAACAACGCAAAATCGTATGTTGACCCAAGCGACATGTTGCGGCTGCTTACGGTTGGATATTTCTCTTTGGGCACTTCGTCTTTCTTTTGTCGTGTACATTGCACGAAATAGTTACACCAACCAACTGGTAGCCAGTAAGTCCTCTCTCTCTGTGGAAGATACTCTTAGAGATTGCTTCTACATACGGCACATTGTAGCGTCTATAGAGACCAAAAAAAAAAGAAAAGCAGCGTCGTCACTGGTCGACAATGAGAGGCACATTGCGCGGCGGAAATGACGCGAGTTCAGCAGGTGTTATCACCTCTATTTGCCGATTGCGAACTGGTTTGTTTTTGAGCTTCAAACGCCAATTCGATTGGCGAAAAGGATAATAAGTTAGAATTATCCGGAATCCCACATTGACTGTATAGATTTTTTTTGTCTTTACGCGTACAAGCGTCCAGCACAACGAACCCGTGATTCGGACGCGGCTGCAATTGGAAGCTCGAGCCTCGATTCCATTCGGATTGATAGTTTCCGTGTACCGCCCGGCAAGAGCTTTTCTCCGGATCGTCTCTGGAGATGCAGAGCTGTGATGCGGGCGTGCCGAAGAAACGAAAGAACCTGAATGCGTGCCCGACGCTCGAAATTGTTGCGCTGGGAAAGCATAGGTCTAGCAGGCGAGCGAAGGGCGTACTGCGCCCATCTGCATTTTTCCCGTTCAATCCGACCGGAGGAACCCGTAACCACCAGGAAAAGCCGAGCGAGCGCAGAATGCAATCTAGGCCCGGCGTGTCGGAGCGCAGCAAAGTGCACTAGAGCCCACTAATGTGGTTCGGCGGTGTCGTGAATCTCTGTCTTTTCTCAATGAGAATTCTTTGCTGGCAGCGTTTGCAGCGTAGGCTTTTTTTTTTCCAGCCTAACAGGTTGCGAGCGGCGTCTCTTGTAACGAGGTTCGTGCGTACCGGGAGAAATAAAAGCTCGAATGGCGGCATTTGAGTAAGCGTCGGAACAAAAGCTACTGTTCTTGGCGTTCGTTCGTTCCCCGTCCTTCAGCATTAAAGAATTCACGATTGAACAATGGGACGCGAGAAGCGAATGATCTTTCTTATGTCTTGTTTTTCTCGACTGAAGTGTATATCGGGTGTAAAGCGGGCATTTGTGTAAAGGTCATCAGAAGGAAACCTGCAGTTTGCTGCATTCATTCTGAAGTGCCGTACCCTTCTTTATATATGAATAAGCGACTAACGACTTAGCCACTAAGATGTGCTCCCCCGTAAAGCTATTTGCAGATGGCATCGTGATATACCATAAAATAGTATCATGCAGATCTTCAGTGTCACGTATACAAACAGCGTTACGGGATCGTGTTATTTTTGGTTAATGCAACTTATGTTAGTAAATGTACAGGAAGGAGATTATCTCGGCATCTCAATGATTTCGTACCACGTAACTACGTTCTTAACAATGCTCTTGTCACTATGGGGTTCTTACGTCCAAGCGTTTATGCGTGTATTCATGTTTAAAATTAAAAAAAAAATAAAATTATTAAATTTTCGCTTGTCCTTCTAGCCTGCACTTCAAAGCCATCCATTAATTTTTTTTCTATCTGATCGAGGATAGCAAGTGTCATTTTATAGCAGTTAAATCGTGAGAAGAAACTTTACCTCTGGATTTCGTTTAAATGCATAGGAATGGAGAAATCGTATTGCTCGCCATTAAGTGCACCGAATTCGATTAAGTTTGTTGAGTTTACAAGAAACATGTACTGGCTAGTGACAGTAATAAAGACACTTTTTGATTTAGCCGTCAATTTTTCCACAACAATTGCTGGAAATTTCAAAGTAGACAAAAGAAACCTCAAGTCCCAAGTTTTGAACTCTGTAATTCAGTAAAAGCCACGATATCAAAGTTCTATAACTTTCAAATATTAGCCCCTCTTAAGTACACAACATTCATGTACGTACAACACTCGCAAATGTACCACAATTTTTTTGTGTGCGAGACGTTTGCGACGCCCTCGTAAACCATTGTAACATACTCACGGAAGTTTTAAGCTAATATCTAATTTGTTTGAACTAGATGTTTTAACACGTGCAGTTTGCATAACTGCGATATCTATTTTTGGTTCAGAGTTGCAGATTTGCAAGCTTCGTGAATAAATTTTCTGAACTTACCGATTTTCCGACCATTTATATATGACGTACGTTTGCCTTGTAAAACGAAATTGCTTGCCCTAGAGATCAGGATAGCGGGAGAGGCAGGCGCCATCCTGATGCGGCCGTGCAGATTTATAGGACATGGAAAATGTGTACTCCTGTAAGCGTTAAGTCCAGCGTCCACGACGGTTACTTGGGCCTTTTAGCAGGAACAGCCAACATATAGCGTAACAGATAAGGGCGGAACTTGGCAAAGTACCAATGAGAGCAAGATACTCGCGTTCGGTTATAAAGCAGACAGAGAGAGAGAGATAGGAAAGGCAGGAAGCTATAACCAGATGGAAGTTTCCGATTTGCTACCCTGCATCGGGGCGGAAGAAGTAGGGGTTGGAAAAAAGGCAAAAAAAAGACAAAAGAAAAGAAGAAAAAACAGCGAACATGTTAAAGGAAAGGCGTTCCGATTACAGGCGTACACAGAGACCCGACGATATCAAGGCGTGCAGCAGGGCTTGCACGGTCTTGAGGTGTGATGTTAGGTCTTGTCGATGTTGCGAAATTCTTTGTTCCGACAGAGGCTGGTTGTCCAACTGGTTGAGCACGACCGAAAGGGATTGTCGCTGCACAGTGCACCGCGGGCACTGGCACAGAACATGACGACTTGTTTCCTCGTCACCGTAATGGCCACATGCTGCGGTGTCGGCCATCCCTATGCGGAACGCGTAGGCATTGGTAAACGCGACGCCCAACCATAGCCTACACAATAGAGTCACGTCTCTTCGGTTAAGTCTCGGTAGAAGCCGAATGTTTAAGGTTGGATTCAGGGTGTATAAACGGGCGTGCATAAAATGTGGTTCACTCTGATCTGATGTAGTGCAGTGGCGTGCAAATAGGTGAATCATCTTTGGGGTATCTGTCCTAGACAGCGGGATTGAGAAGCGATGGTCGTCTACACCAGGTAAATGATGTGAGCAGCTTGATCGGCACGTTTATTGCCGGTAATACTGGTGCCTTGGTAGCTTCTGAAAAATTATTTCGTGTCCTTTCTCAGTCAAGTGGCGTATGGCCTATGCAATTTCGAACACCAACTGTCCATGCGGACCACGCCGTAAGGCTGTCAGCTAAAACAGCAGTACTGTCTTCGATTCGCAAAATATAGACCGTTTGTGTGTTGTTTCGTCATTAGTAAAGTGTAGTGTGACTCGAGGCACTGCGAGGTTATAGAATAATTTTGCTCGCAGGCTTAGAGAAGGCGGCTGGCGTAAGCTATTACGTGATTTGCGTTCCGCTGACGTTGTAACAAGATACCACTAATGCCGTGCCCACTTGCATATGTGTGAACTCCCGTGTAAGCAGATGGGGATCGAAATGACCCAAAGTGGTTGGATATATGAGGCCAGCAGTAAGCGTTGAAAATACCTGAGCTTGTTCGGGTCCTCAAGAGAAACTTCTCAGGGAGATCAGTGGGAGCACAAGTGATGGCGTCAAAGTTCTTAATGAAACGTCGAAAGTATGAATACAGCCCCAGGAGACCTCGTATATTAGCGTACGAACGAGAAGGTGGAAACTCGCTGACAGCGTGCACTTTCTGTCCTGGTTAGGCCGTATACCATAGCGTCGACCAAGTGTCCAATTACTCCTGTTTGACGAAAGCTGAAGTGGCAAATGGCTTAACTGAGCTGTAGGCCGGCCCGTCGAAAGACATTAAGCATGGCCGAGAGTCGGTGATGCTTCTCGGACGTAGAAGAACAGACACACACGTCATCATGGCAATATAGGAATCTGGACCATTTAAAACCGCACAGAAGAGAGTCAGTCAAGCGTTAGAACGTAACAGGTGCATTCTATAGTCCGAAAGGCGTGATATAAGTTGGCAGAGGGCCATCTGGAGTCATAGAAGCTGTCTTTTCACAATCCGTTTCATCGAAAGCAATTTGCCAGTAGCCAGAACTTAACTCGATCGAAGAGAAATAACCTGTAACATGGATAGAATACAGTGTGTCATCAATACACGGAAGAGGACACATGTCCCTTTTTGTTTGACAGAAAAGGGCTGGTGAAAAATTTGGCTGGTGGTGTTCCTCCGTGTGGAAAGGACGGCACTGTAAGACTCAGTGAGAGGGGACAGCGAAAGAGATTTCCGTTTGAAGCGGCGGTCAGGGTATGGTTCAAGTGAAGAGGACGAGCGGCTGCGGCAGTGGCGGTAGATCGGGACGACCCGAGAGCACGCATGCGGTGTTCGCCACTCAGATAGGTTCCTCTAACGTTGGGTTGAATTTGGTCTTGGTGCAGCAGCAACGGCAATGGCAGGAGCGATAGCGATGCACCTTGGCCGACTTCAGGCTATATGTTCATATTCGGAATTTCTTGGCGGACGACCGCTTCAATGAGCGAGATGACTATGTTGTGCGCCTGTGGACCGTGAATGCGTGGATACATGGCCCCCGGCTTGCGATGGATGACGACAGATGACATGTGTCAGAGACGGTGGAGCTGGCTGTTGATGAAGCATCGGTAGGTCCTCACAGGCGGAGGGGGCAGCCGTATTAGGAAGACGATCGAACTGTTGTACAATACATTTGCTCTTAGCTTGCTAGAAGCGCCGGCTATCCCTTATGGTTAACTCAGCCGTTGCACATCTCTTGCAAAGTAGCGCATTGAACGCGTCCGTGATGGACTTTAAAATGTTCCCGACTTTATCTGCAATTGACAGGTACTTATCGGCTTTTCGCCAAAGAGCTAGAACTACTTGAATGCACGAGACGTACGATTCCGTGGACGTCTGGCGACGAGACGCAAGCTCTTTCGTGACTGCTAACTGGCATACAACAGGTGTTCCGAAAAGATCGCGTAACTTTTCCTGGCTTGTGTCCCAAATCGTAAAGTCTGCTTCGTTTGTCTCAACTCACATCTTTGCGGTCCCTTGTAAGAAAATATAACATTGGCCAACAAAAGTGTGGTATCCAATTTGTTGTGGTTGCTTGCGCGTTTGTACCACACCAGCGATTCTTCGATGTCGTCGGTGCCGGTGAAGGTTCCGGAGTCAAATGGGCAGGAGAGGACGACTTGCTGCGCTGTCTAAGCGGACGGTTCGGCGTCGTTCATCGTGGCCTAAGAACTGAACTTTTTTCTTCTCTCAAACGCAACAAATTAAATTCATATCGGTCCAGCGGTTGTCTCATCAGAGCATTTGTTCATTTTGCATCTATTTGAATAGGGAAATCGCTGCTGTTGTCCCTGGGCGTACGGAACCGCCATCGCATATTTCACCTCTCCACTACCACCTGTACGGGACGTGTGTATTTCCACTAAAGTGGCCGAAAAAGAAGCTCTTGCGCTTAGATATGCACTTTTATTGCTCATATTTCGCAAAAATGTCGCATCTTGGCGTTCACTTTGTCCAGGAAAGCGGTCAATACGCGGCAACCCTGCCCGAACGGCTGTTTTCTGCAGGTGCTGGCAGGCGGCGACAAAAGTGGGCGCTAGCACCATCTTCGCAGCGGCCATTTTTCTCACAGACAAAAACATTTTACCTTTGGTTTCTTTAAAGTACAGGCAATGAAGTGGACCAAGTGAAACACTGAACGACGTGGACTCGAAAATTCGATCTTTCTGCGACGAAATTTGGGCAATAACAGTGCCGCGATAAGCGCAAGCTCATTTTTCGAACATTTTAAGCGAAATTTGCACGTTCTTGTACAGAGATGGAGTGGCCAGCTTCCACAAAAACTTGCATTTCAATACCTAACAACCTTCCCGCCACCGTTCTCTCCGTTATCGATGCCAGTGCTTCCAAGACTACCGTTACTATCTGGTATATGGAATCGTACCACGCTGTTTCCTTTGTGTTTCGTTTGCCTCAACCACATCTCTCAGTAAATTTGTGATCTTGGGGACTAAATGGAGTGGTCAATGAAATGAAATTGAGGGCGTCGGGAAGAGAGAGGGGGACTGGAGACGGCGGGAGTGTTTCACTTCACTTCATGCCTTATTGAAACACTGCATCCAATAATTGGACACGCCATGGTTAGTTAGTAGCTTTGGCGTTGCGCTGCTAAGCACGAAGTCGCGAAATCCAATCCCGGCCACGGCGGTCACGTTTCGATGGGGGCGGGTACCGGGTACCGCGCATTGAGTGCACTTTAAAGAGCTCTAGTAAGTCGAAATTAACCCAGAGTCCCCACTACGGTGTGGCTCATAATCAGATCATGGTTTTTGCACCACCATAGAATTTCCCCTTGGTCACATGTTTTTTTTTTTTATTTATCGATACTGTAGGTCTTCTGCAGACCCATACAGGGAGCGGGCTTACATCATCATAGGCATGTAATAAGATACAAGTTCCCAAAAAGGCAACAGGAAAACATGAGGTAGATCAGAGCACTTTTCAACAAGTGCATCAATATTATATTACCTACATGGTTACGCTTCGCGTACACGAGAAGAAAAAATCTAGCATTATAGATCGTATGCTGTATATGAGAAAAATGTAAGACAATACAACGCTACAAGATACTTTCTGCCGTTTTACAACAGGAAGAGTAGTTATACAGGGTCTATTAGCTGCTCCACTAGAGAACAAAACTGATCTAAATTTGGTTTATTTACAGCTTCGCTTGGTAGCGCATTCCAAGCGTTCACAGTTTGACGCAAAGAAACGTTTTCTCAAACAGACATTTGCTGACCGATCTCAAACAATTGTGCGGCTAAATTGGTAATGTCAAATCAGGTCTGTCGGTGGTGCATAACGACTCATATTCTTTATAGCGCTGTTGGATGCCAAAGAACATTAAACTTAATCCCTTTTCCTAATTTGTCTTTTTTTTTTAGTTTCTTATTAAGGATGTTGCAACGGCCGCGGCAAGCTTCCGCTATGTAGAATTTAGCGCCGCAAGGTCAGATTTGATTTAATTAATTCATGCACTTCTGCGGCAACCGCGCGGTGCTCTTTATGTCAACTCAGTTTGATCACATTAATGTCGTGTACTTCGTTTTCTCTCATTGTTTAGAGGCATAGATAAATCTCGGGCTCTTTCGGATACGCTGGCCGCCAAGTTTAGGTGATGTTCTTGCTCTAGCAAAACCATGGCTAATTGATTGTCTTTCGAATTAATATATACTTCCTTAAAATACGATGAAAATGGTAAAGCAGTGAAAAATCGATGAGAAATGACGCCTACTACGTGTCATAAGATATTTCTCATAAATTATATCCAAAGAGGTTCTTAGAACTCAGGTAGACAAAGGTCAGACAATTTATGTACGGTATCCACCATGCCTAGAGCTCAGATGTTGGAGGTGCACTTAGACGCCAGCACGTGAGATTTCCGCCTATAGAAATATCACTATCAAGGCGAGCATCTGCAATAAGATGTCATTACTATAAAACGCAGTAATAGCTTCCGCGCACTAGATCGCAGTAATTTCGCGTACCAAGTTCGCCAATTATGATCTCAAAGTTGATGTTTCACTTGCAATTTCCACGATCTCAAGCATTCTCAAGCTTATGTCTTGTTCAGTACCTCGTGCTAAATTAAAACTTCGCTTGGTGTTCTCTCTCTCTCTCGCTTGGTGTTACCTTCCACGCTACTCACAATTTGACTTTTTTTTATGTGCACCCTGTCGTTCGTCATTTTAACGCGACAGCGTTATGGGCCCCGTTTTGAATAACATTCTGGGTCGGCGTCTTGCTTCGGATGTCGTTTAGCGAAAAATTATCCCTCACTACAACCACACAGGCCCTCCGCGTGGCGCAGAGGCCTTAACGAACTAATTGGATTCCTCAAAGTAAGATGCGTCAGAAAACTCGCAAAGTACAACCTAACCTAAACACAACCTACAGAAATGATAGCGTCGGATTGTGATTTGAATATATCAGAAAACAGAAATCTGTTGCGCGGAGACTCAAAGATAAACCCCTTTTACAGCGTTTCTACCATTCGTAGAGCTGGGAGCTACGCTCGGTTCCTTACAGCAACACCATCCAATGGCGCTCGCCTCCTCGCATCCGCGCCCCACCGCAACAGGCTGCGTTTCTACCAGAGAGCTCGCCCGCTGGCCATCGTGCGTAGCGTTCACCGCCAGCGTTTCCCGCTAAACATTACGGTTACATAAGCGGCAGTTGCCGGGAAGCGTGAGAAGTCGGCCATCTTTGAATGCTCTCAAGATCCACTCTTAAAAGCGAAGCTTAAGCATCCTCCATTTTTTTCCATATTTCCTACCTCTGTTCACTCCAGAAACAAGCTTACAATAATAGGAACGAGTATCCGCGAACAAGTGGAATTAGCAGCACTCATATCCCAATTTGTTGGCCTGTTGTTTTTCTATTCATTATCACCCACGCTGAAATTAATTGGCCTATTCTTAGTGAGCTTAGCGATAATAGATGCGCATCCGAGCTTGTTGTTTTTTTTTTCATATTCGAACGTGTATCTTTATTTGGAGCGCAGTTTCCCTTACTCATTCTCCCACGCTAATCTTTCGTTCGCAAATATTGAGGCCAGTGCTGCGACGTTTTCCCTCGACTCCTTCTTGGCTCTGCAACAGCCCCGTAAATGACGACAATTTTTTTTTTTTTGCAATGGTCGCCGCGATCGCTACAGAGCACGTGCGCGCATTTACGCCGCGTGTCGCACGCCATCGTCGACTCTAGAAATTTGTGTTATCATTCTTCTTCGGGAATGAGTTGCTTTCTCCGTTCTTTCCTTTGTCTTTGCACACGGTTATTTCCATACCTTATGTTTCGCAGCCGTCTTGCTTCTTTCCAGGCTACCTTTTCCGACTTACAGCTCCGATGTCTTTGCATAGTTTTTCTGCCAATATTACTGCTTGCATATGGGACGTATACTGAATGACAAATATCGACGGTGTTGCCGCCATGCCGAAACCGACGTGACATTTTCGCTAAAGAATGAAAAAAAAAATGAAAAGCTTTCTCGCGTGATGTGCCTATACGTGAACGTTTCCAGCGTTACACAAATCCGCCCTGCGCTACGTTTGCGAAGGTGCATCCTTATGCGCAATCTGGAAGCGGGAACACAGAAATGCTTTTTATCGGCGATCAACTAAACGGCGCTTACATGTCACCTCCGACGCGGTCTTCGTTTCGTACCCTTCGGAATGTTTACGAAAAGCGGTTCCTCGAAATCGAGATGATGCTACGGTGTTTACTTTCAACGCCTCACAGGAAGAATGTTTAGTTCAAGGTCAATATCGCCACTCGAGCTTATAAAAAGCATTACCTCGTGCACGAACTGTGCATGTCAAATATGTAGTTTGCTTGGCTGGAACATTTGTAAATATGTTTTGATAGGTAGTCTCTATTTAGGCAGCTCGAAAAAGAAAACATTAGTGTGTCAGGACAGGCAATGGAAACAACCGGTGTACTCGTGTTTGACCATTTATATTTCTTAGTAATTGACCGAGAAATATAAGGGGTGAACTGAGAGAAAAATATAGAGAGGCCAACGAAAGGTAATTCTGGTCGGCTATCTGTGTATAGTGGCAAGGTATGTCGAGATTAAGAGATCAGTTGACATAAGAAAAAGGCTGCGCAGGTGCATGCGTCTGTGCCCGTTTGTCAGTCGACTTCCTGCGAAATCGAAAAGTGTCTTGTTTATCTTCCCGAAAGTGCGCAGTCGAGATTATGAGGGTGGCGCACCTAGTGAGCTACTTCGAAACTATTTCGATAATATAGGATTCTTAAACTCACCCCTGAATGTAAGCAGGTGATCTTTTTTTTATTGGTATCTTCAATTCCTCCGTCATCGGGAACCGAACCCGGGTCGTCGGTTTCGACAAAACGCACTAGTCACCTAGGGACAGCGGCGGCCCAAACATTTACAAGCATTGTAATACGTCTGACGTAGTAACACCCACAAGATTCATGTACCCGTGGGTAACGTGTATCGGCATACGGAAGACGACGCACCAATGCGTGTCGAACTGAACGGGACTTCAGAAGTAAAACCTTAACGCTAGTTCTCTCGTGGGATGGGCCAAAAGAGGCCTATGGTAATATTTGTGCGTTCGCTTTACATACGCCCAATTTTGCCACATACAGACTGCCTGCTTCTCTCTATAGTGGGCATGATAGATAGGCACTCCTGTATTCTCTCACTCTCTTTCTCTCTCTATCTATTCTTCAAGAAGCGTGAAGCAAGCTCCGAAGGAGGCATGAGTTATGTTTCGTACTGGACCGTCGGTAGAAAGAAAATATCTAAAAACATGGAAAAGTCTTGACAAAAAAAAAAACGCTCATTATGTGGCTTGCCGTGGCAAAGTCACGCGAACAGAGAACGCGTTATACCTTCATGCCGTGCTCAGTCATGTCGGAATTACAAAATTCTTGATGCTACAAGCACAGCCCATGCTACTTGCATAATAGCATGCATAATGTTAACGATCAGGTTTTTGATAGTCTATATATGCAGGCACTAAACCTTACTTACTCCACGTTTGTGCATGCCGGCAAAAGATATACGCAGATGCTATATTGTTCGTTTCAGTCGTTACTTGATACTTTCTTCTTAGTTTTATGCTGTTTGTGGCTGCACTATTTCCTCGCATTTCTCGAAAGCTTCTTGAGGAGTTCCACAAAGCTGCATGCTCGTAAGGCGCCGATAACATTGAGCGTGTGCGCACGCCCGAAAAATGCAACACATGATCATAATACATCTATGTGGACGCGCATACAAGACAACGCTTGTGCACATGCACTCGTGCACACAGTCGGCTGCTGCGATAATTAGGCCTGTACTCAGCGATACTGCAACACACCTGAGCGCTCTTTGTCAAAGACATTAACGTATAATCTATAATCTTTTCATGCACTTTTGTATGCTCGCGGGGCGGCAGACATTATTCTGGGCAGGGCCTCTGGATGTACGATAATTACTAGCGCACTACATTCATAACCATAACCGCTACCTCTGATTATATCCGGGTCGGCCGCGTAGTCATGTTTATTCAGGCAGCTCAATTATGGAAATCGTAAGCTTTCGTTACGTTAGCTTTCGTGTTCTCAGATCGGGTGCGCCGATGCCAAATATCCATGGTAGGCGAATAAACGCGGAAAGCGTAATAAGGTTAGTACCGGCTATCGCGTTTATGGCTACCTGCACGGAGACGAGAATTGAGGCTGTCCAACGCAGTGGCATACAGATGACCCACTTCGTTTATCGTCATGAAATTAGAGAGCGTCAGTCTGAAAGTGAAGCGGCCAACTGTCGCCGAGGTGTGCCTGCTATAACTCGCTCGCAGCACGGGCGTTGAGGTGCACAACTTTTAACAACCTACCTATGTTCGCACCGCCCACGTGCAAGATTACTAAATGTTGAACTTTCTTTAATTACCCTGATGGTATTAGCACTCTGCCGCGTTAGCCTGACACGCGCTCACTACTGCCACAGGAGCTTTAGATACTATATCAAGACATTCAATAACATTATTATTATTAATCAGATGTAGCTTAACCGATGGTGATGGTGTTGCTACAGGCAACGTTAGCCTGGCAGTCTCGCTCAGCAAATCGCTGTGATGGGCGTCCCTTTCTCGGTCACGAAGAAATCTCACCACATATCTATATTAATTAGCTCTCCAGCAGAAGCGCAAGAAGAAGGCGCGAGAATTTTTTGATCACTTTCTTCAGTACGTTCCATGCATGAAAGCTATATTCTTTTGCATGCTTGTGAGGAAACATTTTTGTCAAGCAGCTTCATTTCAACACAAATACGTTGGCAGGACCAGGTGACGCTCCCAGTGTCACCTACTTGTTTGCACTCAAAGCAACACATAGAAGCAGCACACACCAACTTCTACGCACATGTTGGAGTGTAGCCCAATTTTTTTCGTACTCTGTACAGTAAGGTGCATCTTCCGCAGCTAAGCGCCTTCAGAATTTACTGCTGGTGCGGCGGTGTGCAAAGTGTTGAAACTATATAGCAATGAATTATTTCCTTGGAAAGTATGTGATTCAAGCGTGTTTATTCTCTCATCTCTCTCTTTGTATACTAAATTTCATTTGCCAACACTGCTTTGATGGATTAGAACTGTTCTCTTCCTCTCACCATTTCTTTCTCAACCACACTTTGTTGCTCCTTAGGCTGTCTACTTCCATCCTTCTATCTTGACACCATTCTCTCTATTTTGTACATCCATGCCCTCGGCACTCTCACCTTTCTTTTAATTCATATTCTTTTTTCTCTTTCTCTGTTCTTTGTCCTTTCACTTGCTTTCCTTTTTCTCTCCTTTTTGTTTTTGTTGAGTATTCATGAACATGAGTGCCGGGGTGCCCGCTTTCTAGCATTGACTGTAACTTCCATCATGTTGCTTACTTTCTGTTGTTCTTTCTTTTTGTTTCTCATTTTGTCAAGCTTATTTTCGCATCAACCCCTCTTTCATTCTTCTCTCTTTAGAGACTGCTTTACTGGAGGGTGTGCTCCAGCAGGTGTTTTCACTTTTTCACTTTCTTTTGCGTCGCTCTTTTCTAATGTGACCCTTTTCGTACAACAAACGGCACATCAGCCAGAACAGCACACACATCGCTCCGTGTGGAGCATCCAGGAGGGGATGCCACTAAGGCGGCGCAAGCGTAAGAGGAAACAGGCGGGTAACGCTACAGAAGAAGGTGGGATGCCAGTGGAGAGAGAGAAGCTTGACAAAATGCCCGCCGCGTGGTCTGCGAATTCCGCCTCTGGCTTGGCGTCCTTTGGAGTTCATGAGCGGGGCCATTGCTGGATCCGCTCCGCTGACCACTAATTCGGGGCCCTCCACTTTGACCGCGGGTCACGCACTGACTGTTTTGGTGACCAGTACTGAAATGAGCGTGCCTCGCTGGTCTGCTGGACATTATTGTAGGTTCAGCTTTTTTACCAGTGCTTCCCCCCCCCCGCACTATAATAAATATAAAAAGTGAAGATACAGCATCACGTGATCTGAAAAAAAAAAGAAACCGCTGAGAGACGCAAAGAGACGTCACAAGACAGATACAGAGAGAAAGAGCAATGAGCAAAGGAAAGGCTAAGTTACGAGAGTAAGGTGACGCTGTTCTTGGTTATCGCCTGGTTCTGATGCCACTGAATTTATATTGATAATTTCTCAAACAACGCTTTTGTGTTTATTCATGCAAGGCTAAGAACATGTTCGCCGTTTCTTCCTCGTCTGTGACCTTTGTATGTCTAAATAGGCTTGTTCGTTCCCTTATTTTATGAAATGAACAGAGATATTGCATCGCGCCTGCTTTTCTTTTTCAAGTTTTGGTTTCGTCCTTCGATTCCCTACTCAAATTTCAATTTTTGTCGCGCATCTATCATATCGCAAACGAGCTGTGTCTCTCGCGCCTTCTGTGAGTCAATAGAGATATTTAGCGAGTCCGGTACTCCTGTAAACGCAGTCAGAGTGGGCCTTTTGCCGGAGTGGTGGGAGGAGTAAGCGTGAGCGGCCCCAGTGGTGCAGTCACTTCATAGTGCAGTCACTGAATCATGATACGATTACACCGATACGAAAATTTGCACCGCCAGCGAGCTTGGGATTAATGTAATATTAGAGAGTTTCAGAATAGGGGCCCCAATAGCTTATCGCCCCAAATAGCTTTGCGGGTGTTAGCGTTGGGGCACGCAGGAGCGAAGAGATTTAGAATAGGGCTTTGCTTTTGTGGATGGCGTCTTGCGCTGACAGCGCCACTACGGAGTCAAAGAAAAGCTATTAGAAATAATTTAATAAAATATATGACTTTATTATAGGAACAGTAATTTTGACTTGCGTGTATTCGCGTTTAATTACAATTTAGATGTTATTCTGTAACCAGAAAACAATTAGTTGCACTTAATTTTGAGCAAACCAACTTTACATCCTTCACCAGCCAAGCTTAGCCGTGTTAGGCCTACGAGCCATAAAATCCACAATCTAATTCGGGATCACGGCGTCTAATGAATCAATCTTCATAACGCACGCTAGTTGAGAGAAAGCGACAACCGTAGTCACTTCTCCTAGCTTGCGAACTTCACGCGTCCCCACGAATCGAACGCAGTTTGGTGCTAGGTTAGAGCCGTCGCTTCCATGGGTGCCGCCATGTTTGCTGACGCAATGCTTTTGGGGCCGTTATTTGGACTCCCGCTAAATCGGTGAAATAGCGTTCCCAACGCAAAACCCAAATGCAGTTTGCGTCTCGCGCATGCGCAGTGGCTTCGACGCTATTACTTTGGGGCCCCTATCCTAAAACTTTCTATTTACTCTGTGTATCTTTCGTTGAACTCCGCTCCACCAGGTGGCGCTACCGTACCGGCCGCTCACGTACTGCCTTTACGTCTCCACTAACCTAGTATTCCGCTCGATCCGCCTGGACTTACTGGAATACCGGGCGCGATAAAACACTCTATCTTGTGCGGAAAGTTGAGCGGAGACGTTTTCAGACAGCCTTGCGACTTTATACTTGAGTGCTTAAACTTAAATATTGGCGTTCACACCGCCTGAACAAGATATTTAGGTGCAGTCTAAAGGTGCACTTGTACACAGGCTACGCATTTAGGCTTCGTATACCCGTTCTGGTCGTGAGAGCGACTCATAACAAGGCTGGCGTGTTGTAACAGCGGAATTTAAACATATAGGGTGTTTTTTAGTTCGCTGAAGAACTTGCAAAGCTTGACGTGACATTTCGAAGCTTTAGCGACGTCTGTATCCTCTACGCTTTTAGATATTTATAGTTGCATAGACTCTTACGTGCGCGCATCTCTAATTCAGGCTGAATTTACCATTAGCATATTGCACTTACTTGATTGAAAAGGTGGTTTGCTGTGCTTGTTGAAACATATCGCTGGGGAACTGCCACTACCCTTAATATGAGCCGCTATATGGTGAAACCGCATAAAGAAATACTTCATTCATACGCTTCTATTACATATGTACTTCTTATAGTATCGTACGTTTTTTGTGCGCTAGACAGGGGACAGACGATTGCGCATGGAGCTACGAAAATGTCACCGAGCGTGCATCATGTTTACTATAGGTAATTCTAGAGTCGTATTCGGAGATAGTTTACACTGAGCACAGCCATTCGATTGTCTCACATCTCCTCTGACAGTTTCTCTTTGTTTACCACTTTCTTCTAGAGAGAGAGAGAGAGAGGAAAGGGGAAAGGCAGGGAGGTTAACCAGAGAAAAAAAATCCGGTTGGCTACCCTACGCTGGGGAGAGAGGGGGGGGAGGTAAAGTGGAAACAAAGTAGAGATAAGGAAAGGAAGGAGCATAGACACGCAATCACAATCGGTCACTGTCACCGAACACTGTCATCGCACAGCACACTGACACTTGTAGCACTATCAACGTCTGTTCAGGCTACAGTCGCCTGTCCAGTTATGTCGCCCTAAAGAACCGCAACAGTGCCCTCGTCGCCCTCTGCTGCGATGGCTTATGATGGCGGTATCTGAAAATGAGTTCCTCTGTGAGAGGTCTTTGGTCAAAGCGCGCTATTGCGGTTGCAAGTGATTGTCTCTGTAAATTTTATCGAGGACAGTCACAAAGAAGGTGTTGAAAAGTCTCCTCGTTACCACAGTCCTCACACGAGGCGTCGTCTAGTTTTCCACTGTACTGATGCAGCTGCTGTCTGGCACGCCACGTCGGTAGGTGTTCGAGAACGCGTATAGTTTACGGTAGGCATTATCAAGCCCTGAATGTGAGATCACCACTGTCATTAAGAAGACAAATGAACAAGCATTGCACTTTATCGGTGCTAACATATGGGACAGAGACTTGGAGGCTAACAAAGAAGATCTAGAAAAGGTTCAGGACCGCGAAAACAGCGATCGAACGAAAAATGTTCGGCGCAACGGTAAGAGACAGGAGGAGAGTGGTGTGAATCAGAGAGCCAACAAGGATAGCCGATATTCTATTGGACATTAAGCGAAAAAAAAACTGGAGCTGGGCAAGCCACCTAATGCGTAGGACAGATGGCCGGTCAACAATTAGAGTTGTAGAATAGTGCCAAGGGAAAGGAAGCGCAATCGAGGACGGCAAGAGATTTGGGGTGGTTAAATTAGGAAATTTGCCCGCGCAAGTTGGAATGGGCTAGCGTAAGACAGGGGTAATTGGAGATCGTCAGGAGAGCCTTCGTCCTGCAGTGGGCATAAAGATATGCTGCTGCTACTGCATAATGATGATGATGATGATGACGACGACGACGATGAAGAAGACGACGACGACGACGACGGAGAAGAAGAAGAAGTAGAAGAAGATGATGATGATGGTGATGATGATGATAATGATTATGTATATGGCCAGGCCACGGAATATAGGTCTATGATACCTGTCCAAACGAGAGCTACCTCTGCGACACCACAGTGCCCTCTGGAGCTCCCTGGTTATTGCCTCAATGCCCTCTGCAACTGCCTGGCCGTCGACACAATGCCCTCCGGACGGCTGTACTTGGGCGCAATCCTCCCAGTAAATTATTGAAGAAGCTGGAGCGCTTACTTTTGTAATCAGGTGCAACAGACTAAAGAAAATATTGATAAAATGGTAGTGAGGAAATAGAAAAGGGAAACAGAGAATGGATAAAGTCGTCGCAAACAGGTGAATAACAACGCTGACACTCTTCGCTCATGGCACCTTGTATTTGTTCTAAGTGATCTTGCTCTTATACATGGGATGATCACAAGAGAGTGGAGAGCATGGCTCGTTTGGGACCACACACTAAATGAAACGGTACTACTAGACATGGCAGAAGTTGCGGACAAACTGAAAAATAAGATTAATTCTAGGTATAGTACGGCTCATTTCTGCTATTTCGGAAAAATAAACATGGTACAAGTTTGTCCATGCCGACAACTGCAGCCATGCCTGCAGACGCAAAGCTGCATTAGGGCACCAGAGCGTCAAGACGACAACACGCAAGCAAGTTAACACTTCAGCCACGATGCGATGCGCCATGTGAGGCAAGGACAGTGCTAACGTTCTCGCACATCATCAACAATGGCGCTCAAGAACGCATCGAGAAAACACGTCTCGATTAGTGTGCTGTCTACTGCGTAGACAAAATCAAGTGGTGTACGCAAGAAGTCACCACCAGATATCGTCAATCTAACGGAAACTGCTCAGAAAGTTTCACTTACGTCGATTACCACAGTGAATTAGCTCTACTTCCCTTTCTTTTTTTTTTTTTGACTGCGAAGTAGACATGGTTCACCTAGGTATATTATGTCGAACTTTGTCGATTCATCGCTACTATCTAGACCTTGAGGCTGGCTTTGTCGCATTTATTATACATTTGTAAGGAAACCATTTTTACATGAAAACAGAAACTGAGTTTTCGTTCACTTAACAGCAACCAGCTTGCGTCAGCCTTGGCACTGACAAACTTTCAGATCCTCGTTATTTTCTTTACTAAAAGCAGCTAATTATATCAAATATAAAATATTGCATGCTAAGCAGCAAGTGTCTTGATTTGAGCAACGCGCCACCACATTTCTTCTTAGCGATGCAGCTATGAATTTGTGAAGCGATGGTAAACGCAATATCGATATGCAGTATATTTCGCTGCTAGATTGCTTAAATCATCTCCCTGAGAAAACTGCATTCAGTGACAGTGTGTGAAAAATTCTCGGTGCGAAAACTGTGAAAGCGAAAGTTTATTCTCAATGACACCTCTGAAATTTACACAGTGATTCATCTTTAATATGGCTGCGTACTCGTATTGTCGGCATTCAGATAAATGAGCCACTGATATTCTGCTTGGAAGAAAAAGCAGCTTGAATGCCGAATGGTGTGGGATAAGACTGTTCCAAGTATTCCGGCATTTTCGCGCTTCAATAAGATGGTAGCGTTAACAAGGAACGCTACCTAATCAGTACATATAACCAACTCAGTGAACCTAATGGAATGAATTTATTTATATCTTTCACGATTGAATAGGTTTCTGTTCCTGAATTTAGTATATCCTTACTGTGAACCCCAAGTATATCTTCGTCCAAATTCGCGAAATTGCTCTAAGGTTATTGCGCTTTATAGCTTCTTCACAATTTCTGATAAACAACTTTCTGTATAATACAGTAGTTTATCTATAGCTTTCTCAGAAAAATCGCTATAAAGCTGCACAAGACAATAGTGTGTTTACATTTTTTTTATGTCGCTCTAGGTGGCATCTCGCCTCGTTTCGTTTAGCATTACTGTTTTGTGAATGGTCTACTCACATCTTTGTCTTAAGAATAGAGCTAGCAGCAATGGACCCACAAACTGCATCGCGGCTTCATGTATGTGTTTGCAACTCTATATAAGGGATAGTGTGGACTCAGTGTGGACAAGGACTCAGTGTGGTTCATCTTGTCTTCGCCTTTTATCTCTGAGTGTTCAAGTGTGTATACGGCTGTATGCTCCATATCGTCCGAACCTATGACGTTGTTTTTCTTATGATAGAGTATGTTTTTAAATATTCTTACTACTAGGCGGTCAGATGTAGTCATTACCATTAGAGAGGGAAAGCATCTGCTTCTTTTGTTTTCTCTTTCATAAACACGAGCAGGAGATCCCAGCTGGAAATACTACATAAATTATAGCGAGCGCAACTGTGGGCATTTAAAGAAGGGTGAGATCCACGTAGCATCCCCTAAAACTCACCACGTCAAAGTGACGTGTACCCGTTAAGCTGCATGATTATTTACACGTGTACATATTTATCTTTTTCGGGTGACCGTTTTTCACTGGCTTACGAATGGTAAACGTTATCGCTTAGCGCAAGACGCGCCTACATGGTTTAGAGCTTATTCAAATGTTATCGTTGATCATATATCTTTTGTATGTCCTCGCCGAACCTTATATGATTAGATTGCATGCACGACGTGAATTGTGTAGTAGTTTCTGGAATGCACGCGGGCACTAGCGAATACGCTGGAACCTTCGACGAGAGATGTACAAAAACCGACGCGCTTGACCCGACAGATCAGATTTTGACGATCGCCGACAGTGTTCGTCGCTATCGTTGTGCTTTGAGTGTAACTTGTTTTTGTGGGCGCAGATTCGCCCAATGAAAAGTTCGTTTCGTCATTCACAGTTATCTGAATATTTTCTTCACCGTCACTACTACGCGACATTACGCCAAACAAAAGGGATTTTTTTTTCGGAATAACCGCACACTAGCCCTCTCTAAAAGGAATACAATATGGTTGCCCGCCCGATCGCTGTGACACTCGCTACTTAAAGCGGCCGGGCATAACGAAAGGATTTCTCTGCGTATAATAAAAGAAATTGCAAGGTAGTATAACCTGGTCGAGCCCTTTCGTCAGATATACGACATCGCTCTGCCCACTCTTCTTCGCTGAGTATCCGTTTTAGTACCATTTTTACCATCCGTTGCACTCCATGGCTATGCTTGCCCATCCATATACCAAGCTAAGCAAAGGGGAGCGGACTAACCTTAGACGCCGGCACTAGCCTCCTTGTATGGTTATCTATTTTCACTTTTCTATAGGCCGGACGCACCGGAACGCTCTCATCTCCTGCGCGCTCCTAGCCTCTTGCCAGCCAATTGGAGAAGAAATACCTGTAAAGTTAGGCAATGCTATTTGCTTTCAAAGCAAACAGTAAGCAAGCAGAAGTGCTTGGTTGACCAGTTCAAACAACGCTGTGGGTCATTGCCCGATCTTAGCGTCGGCGGCCACGCAAATTTGAAGTCAGGAGATTGGAATGAAGTCAGAATGGAATAATATTACGTTTTCAGACGTACTCAAATTACAATTTTGTAGCTTTTAGTCTGTAGTCCTTTCCCCAGTTTTTTTCTATGGGAAAAATACAGGCAATTTTCAATTTTACGTTATACGGTCCATGGCCTACGCCTTTGTGCAGTATTACTTTTCATGAGATATACTTATGCAATGGTTGTCTTGCGACGAGTGATACTCAAAGTGCAGTTATCTCAAGCCGTTCGTTGACAAGCGGTTGTAATTTCGGCTGTCGATACAAAGTAGGTCTGGCTCCAGAAATTTCCTAATACTTCGTACACCCACATGCTATCAGTTTCCAGAAAAACTCCAAGATATTGCCTTAAAAGTATTGTACTTCTTTGAAGGAAGGTTGGGTCTGCAAATGACAGGATGCACGTGTTTGACATCACGTACGAACCCCAGTACTGATGTTTGTTGTCCAGGTATACAAGGATTTTGTTCTTCTTGGAATAATTTTGAGCCCAAAATTCATCGCCCCGTCAGCTGCACTTAAATGGAGCTGAATGGAAAGAAAAGGAAACGCGCCTGCAGTGTACGGTAAGGAAATCTCAGGTGGTCAAATAATTGATCGTAAAACGTGAAACCCGTATTTCTTTTTGCCAGCTAACGCTATAGGACTTAATTAACATTTTATTGATTGGAAATGTCCGAGAATACCGTACATAAAAATGCTGTGTCTTCGAAGGTTTACAAAGTCATCATCATCATCATCATCATCATCAGCCTGGTTACGCCCACTGCAGGGCAAAGGCCTCTCCCATATTTCTCCAACAACCCCGGTCATGTACTAATTGTGGCCATGCCGTCCCTGCAAATTTCTTAATCTCATCCGCCCACCTAACTTTCTGCCGTCCCCTGCTACGCTTCCCTTCCCTTGGAATCCAGTCCGTAACCCTTAATGACCATCGGTTATCTTCCCTCCTCATTACATGTCCTGCCCATGCCCATTTCTTTTTCTTGATGTCAACTAAGATGTCATTAACTCGCGTTTGTTCCCTCACCCAATCTGCTCTTTTCTTATCCCTTAACGTTACACCTATCATTCTTCTTTCCATAGCTCGTTGCGTCGTCCTCAATTTGAGTAGAACCCTTTTCGTAAGCCTCCAGATTTCTGCCCCGTAGGTGAGTACTGGTAAGACACAGCTATTATACACTTTTCTTTTGAGGCATAATGGCAACCTGCTGTTCATGATCTGAGAATGCCTGCCAAACGCACCCCAGCCCATTCTTATTCTTCTGATTATTTCTGTCTCATGATCCGGGTCCGCAGTCACTACCTGCCCTAAGTAGATGTATTCCCTTACGACTTCCAGTGCCTCGCTGCCTATTGTAAACTGCTGTTCTCTTCCGAGACTGTTAAACATTACTTTAGTTTTCTGCAGATTAATTTTTAGACCCACTCTTCTGCTTTGCCTCTCCAGGTCAGTGAGCATGCATTGCAGTTGGTCCCCTGAGTTACTAAGCAAGGCAATATCATCAGCGAATCGCAAGTTACTAAGGTATTCTCCATTAACTTTTATCCCCATTTCTTCCTAATGCAGGTCTCTGAATACCTCCTGTAAACACGCTGTGAACAGCATTGGAGAGATCGTATCTCCCTGCCTGACGCCTTTCTTTATTGGGATTTTGTTGCTTTCTTTATGGAGGACTACAGTGGCTGTGGAGCCGCTATAGATATTTTTCAGTATTTTTACATATGGCTCGTCTACACCCTGATTCCGTAATGCCTCCATGACTGCTGAGGTTTCGACCTAATCAAATGCTTTCTCGTAATCAATGAAAGCTATATATAAGGGTTGGTTGTATTCCGCACATTTCTCTATCACCTGATTGATAGTGTGAATATGATCTATTGTTGAGTAGCCCTTACGGAATCCTGCCTGGTCCTTTGCTTGACAGAAGTCTAAGGTGTTCCTGATCCTATTTGCGATTACCTTAGTAAATAGTTTGTAGGCAACGGACAGTAAGCTGATCGGTCTATAATTTTTCAAGTCTTTGGCGTCCCCTTTCTTATGGATTAGGATTATGTTAGCGTTTTTCCAAGATTCCGGTACGCTCGACGTTATGAGGCATTGCGTATACAGGGTGGCCAGTTTCTCTAGAACAATCTGCCCACCATCCTTCAGTAAATCTGCTGTTACCTGATCCTCCCCAGCTGCCTTCCCCCTTTGCATATCTCCCAAGGCTTTCTTTACTTCTTCCGGCGTTACCTGTGGGATTTCGAATTCCTCTAGACTATTTTCTCTTTCATTATTGTCGTGGGTGGCACTGGTGCTGTATAAATCTCTATAGAACTCCTCAGCCACTTGTACTATCTCATCCATATTAGTAATGATATTGCCGTCTTTGTCTCTTAACGCATACATCTGATTCTTGCCAATTCCTAGTTTCTTCTTCACTGTTTTTAGGCTTCCTCCGTTCCTGAGAGCATGTTCAATTCTATCCATATTATACTTCCTTATGTCAGCTGTCTTACGCTTGTTGATTAACTTCGATAGTTCTGCCAGTTCTATTCTAGCTGTAGGGTTGGAGGCTTTCATACATTGGCGTTTCTTGATGAGATCTTTCGTCTCCTGCGATAGTTTACTGGTATCCTGCCTAACGGAGTTACCACCGACTTCCATTGCACACTCCTTAATGATGTCCACAAGATTGTCGTTCATTGCTTCAACACTAAGGTCCTCTTCCTGAGTTAAAGCCGAATACCTGTTCTGAAGCTTGATCTGGAATTCCTCTATTTTCCCTCTTACCGCTAACTCATTGATCGGCTTCTTATGTACCAGTTTCTTCCGTTCCCTTCTCACGTCTAGGCTAATTCGAGTTCTTACCATCCTGTGGTCACTGCAGCGCACCTTGCCGAGCACGTCCACATCTTGTATGATGCCAGGGTTAGCGCAGATTATGAAGTCTATTTCATTTCTAGTCTCGCCGTTCGGGCCCCTCCATGTCCACTTTCGGCTATCCCGCTTGCGGAAGAAGGTATTCATTATCCTCATATTATTCTGTTCCGCAAACTCTACTAATAACTCCCCCCTGATATTCCTAGTGCCTATGCCATATTCCCCCACTGCCTTGTCTCCAGCCTGCTTTTTGCCTACCTTGGCATTAAAGTCACCCATTAGTATAGTGTATTTAGTTTTCACTCTACCCATCGCCGATTCCACGTCTTCATAGAAGCTTTCGACTTCCTGGTCATCATGACTGGATGTAGGGGCGTAGACCTGTACAATCTTCATTTTGTACCTTTTATTAAGTTTCACAACAAGACCTGCCACCCTCTCGTTAATGCTATAGAATTCCTGTATGTTACCAGCTATATTCTTATTAATCAGGAATCCGACGCCTAGTTCCCTTCTCTCTGCTAAGCCCCGGTAGCACAGGACGTGCCCGCTTTTTAGCACTGTATATGCTTCGTTTGACCTCCTAACTTCACTGAGCCCTATTATATCCCATTTAGTGCCCTCTAATTCCTCCAATAGCACTGCTAGACTCGCCTCACTAGATAACGTTCTAGCGTTAAACGTTGCCAGGTTCATATTCCAATGGCGGCCTGTCCGGAGCCAGTGATTCTTAGCACCCTCTGCAGCTTCGCAGGTGTGACCGCCGCCGTGGTCAGTTGCTTCGCAGCTGCTGGGGACTGAGGGCCGGGGTTTGATTGTGTTGTTCATATAGGAGGTTGTGGCCAATCCTGCACCAGGGTGGCCAATCCTGCTCTGGTGAGGGAGTGCGTTACCGGTTCCGGTCACCGGGATCAGGCCACACTCCAGGCCTGTTTATGCAATTTTATCAACACGCGGATTTTTTTTTTATCCGGTGGAAAATTGCCGGCACGGGGATTCGAACCACGGACCTCTTGCACGCGAGGCGGGTGTTCTACCTCTACGCCACCGCTGCAACCTTACAAAGGTTTACAAAGTACTGCTGCTTTATTCTACTCGCTATTTATGAACATTCTTGAGAGTCGTTTCTTTCATTTTGTTTTGCGACAGAAGCCACAAAAAATATGTAAAGTTGCGAAATACCTTACTGCGATCTCCGCTACTCCGCGGCATACTCTATAAAGTGCCCCATTGCTCGATTGCTTGTAATATTTTTCTGAGGAGCACCAATGTATGTGTGCCCTTTCCATACAAAAGTTGCGAAAGAGACAAGGATTCCTGACGACCATAGGAGAAATTAGTATTGACAGATATGTATAATAATAAACATTACTTCTGTGTTCTCTCGCGGCACTTCTCTGGCACCGGATTTTTATACACAACGCTTTAACCAACTCGCCGAAATACCAGTTATCTTGAAGCACTCGCATGTCACCTCACCGCCTAGGTACTTGCTATACTTATGATCAGTCCAATCGCAAAATTGAAGCACTCTGAAATTTTTGCAGTCATAAGAAAACCAAAATCAGTCAGATAATCCATCCCAGGATAAATGTCGTCGTCAATGCGATTAGCATTGTAGCAATGTGGCGACTTACCCTACTGTCACCGCCGAAACGTATCATGTATGAAATGTGCACCACAGCCGAGTTTCCGCCTGGACACGCTGCGCCCTCTAGTGGCACCGCCGCAAAGTGAGCGAGTGGTGCGTGTCCGAATATATATTTAGACAAGAATATCTGAATATATATGACGTGGCTTCGATTACGGCCTGCACTGAATAAATGCTCAAGATTTTTTTTCGCTCATTCAAGAGCGGCACATACTCATTGAACTAAGTTGACGTCAAACAGGTTGATTGAAGAGCGGCACATACCCCGTCATCCCAGCTGGTGTGAACTGAAAACGGTTAGGCACAGGCAGATACTAAGAAAGGCGTGATGTACCCTATGAATGCTAATCGAATTAGATGTTACCCCTTGATTGCACGGACTGCGATAAAAAGAAGGCTGGCACCTGTTCACTGCTCGCTTTGTCTTGGATAGTTAGGCTTGACTCCTCATTTGTTGTGTTTTGCTCTTAAGCCGTTTTATTTCCGAAATAAAGTGCTACTTACTACTTCCGCATTGCCAATAGGGGCATGTGTCACTGTGCCGCAAGATATGCCGGGGATCAGTATTTGTTAAGGTTGCTTCCAGGTGCACATATCATAGATTATGAGTGAACGTAATCAGTATTCCACACGCAGACGACAATGGTAATAAAATTTAACACCTAGCAAAATGAATCACAATCAGAGGAGGTGGGGAAAGGCAGCATAATATCCTGGACGGGATAAGAGTTAGATGCCTTGCTGCTCGGGACAATTAAGTGTGTCGAACAAAGCAGCCCATCCTCAGCAGACATTTGTTAGCTTTCAACGTGCAGATTTTGTCGTGTTAAGATGTGGGACGTAAAACTTATGCGAGGGGAGCTTCTCTTGTCAAAGTTTTCGTTTATCAACTCGAAGTGCCAGGTTACTAGGTTTACTACATTTCTTATATTTTTAGAGAGTGCAGCCTGCCTGGTAACACGTAAGAGTCAACTGTATCCTGCATTTTCG